>NC_061531.1:9025000-9225000 GCF_022379125.1 Scophthalmus maximus | reverse complement strand
TCTCCAAAGTCCAGAATCAGCCCAATAACCTTGTCTTCCTGTTGTTTTGTTCTTTTACTTTTTTTTTGTTTTTGTCTTGGTCTTTCTCTCTCTCTCTTTCTCCCCCTTTCACTCTCAATTTCTGACACTGTGATCCTCCTTCTTTTTACCTCTTATCTTGTAATCAATCATCTCTTCTTTCTCTCTTTCACTGCATCTTCTTTCCCCCCCCCCCCTCACAATATCCCTGTCTCTCCCCCCTTTTTTTTTTTTGTGCTTTTGTTAACGTGTCGCGCGGCACTGGCCGATGATGCAGTGGCAGGATCAGTTGCAGGGAAATGTATGACATGCTGAGGCACATGTGTCCTCCACTAGGCCTCGGGAAGAGGTGTCCAGCACGTGTGGCCTACAAGGTCAGAAAGGACCTCATCTACACCCGAGTCTCTTATGGGTGTCGGGAGGGGTGGTTGGGGTCCGGGACTCAAGCGCTAATCTTGGTGTAAACTTTAGTGTCGTTGTTTCCTTGGTTCTGTTTCTTTTCGTGGAAAGTTGGAGTTGGGGCTGATCAGTGTTGTGGCGTTGTGTGGTGGTGGTGGTGGTGTGGGATTGGTGGGTGCAGGTAGCAAGACATTTAGGTTGGAGGGTTAGGCAGGTAGTGTATCCACAGGAGGGGATGAGAAGAGGGACCTTCTCAGCTCGTTTGCACCGTATACGAAGGTCACTCAAGCTCATCTTGATACGCACATGACAGTCAACAGTGTTTAATGTAATTCTGCAAATAGCGTGTTTGTAGTAAGTCTACGCATTAAAGCAATTATGTATCACATCCCAGTACAAAAAAAATACAAAAATAACAATACATGAATGAATTAGACAAACATTTCACCCACGTAGACGCTGCTGGAGTCACACACTCTCACACAGGAGCATGCGTGTGCAGCAGGGCTTGGAAGGTCCGCTAGACTTACGTCCTCTGACTCGTTCCGTCCTGTGGATGGGGCAGGCTCGCGCACACATTCACACACAAGCACACACAGAATCAGGTCATGACAGCATACGTGGATACGCTCTGATTCGTTTCTCATGGTAGAGAGAGCAGAGTGGCTTGTGTCAGTGATGTGCTTTCCTCCGAGAGCCTCCGGTTGCCATCCAGAGGCCGCACTTTTACTCTCACCCCTCATGTAGCAGCTCCGAACCCCCGAGCAGCCTTTTCTATCTGCAAGTCCAATCTTCTCTTTGTCCTTCGGTTCTGTCGTCAATGCAGTTCTATTCTGTTTCCAGCCCCCCCCCCCCCCCTCACCTTCATCTCTGCATATTGCTCCCCTTCCTCACGCATACCCACTTTCCTCAACCTGCCTTCTGCATGGCCGTCAACCAACCACGATCCACCTCCCACCTGCACACGCGCCCTGTCCGTCATATCCATCAACGCAGGCACAGCTCATTGTACGCAAACTGTTGTATCGGAATGGAAATACGCAGAGTGATAACAAACGGATTTCTCAACCCTCATGTTACCACGTACTCCTGCCAAACTCCTCTTGTGATCAAACGTGACCAGATTCATGACACGTCATTGGCAGATCACTGTGAGCCTCGGGGGGGGGGGGGGCGAACAGCCGAACAGCCTGTAGGCACAGAAGATCACTCCACTTCCAACCATTGCTTTATCCCTCCTCCTCCTCCTCCAGCAGACCTGGGGAAAATAGGACTAACATGTTATGCCAGGTCTGGCTCCATAGGCATGGGGTGTCAATCAAGGACGGTATAACAAATTCATTTTCATAGACTTAATAATATCCACTTAGTTCCACCCACAGAAAAAAAAACGACTGACACCAGAGTTCTCTAAAATGTACTATTTAACCCAGGGATTTGCTCTGTCCACTTCTTAGTGAATCCTTTTTTTTTTTACCCCCTGCCACCGTACATCCTTACATCCGGCGAGCTCATTCTCCCCTTACCCTCTTTGTTTTTCCTAAAAGCCTCCTCCCTGAAGTCAAAGTTAAACTCTTTTGTACCACTGCTCAACAACCCAACATGCTTTTCATGCTCGGTTTTGGCAAAACATCGCAAACATCTTCATTTGCCTCTTGATGATCGTTATTAACCTCCCTAACCACTTTCCACAAGCACCTTGCCAATGAGAAAAATCCAGTTCCAGGTCCAACCAGTCCACAGAACAATGACCCATCTAGATCCAGTGCTTTTTTTTAAATTTATTTAAACCTCCAATCTTCTCTGTCCTGAGGTGAGACAGCAGAGCCTACAGGCAGGACCGCTTTCTTACAGACACAGCCAACTAAGTATGGTGGTGTGTTTTTCTTTTTATCCTTTATTTGATCTTTTGTTCGTCTACTCTTGGTTACTTTTTCCTCTTTACATGCACCAGCTCATAACCAATTCCTTTTTATTTCTCTATCATTATCTTACCCTTATGCTTTCCCTTTTATCATATCAATTTTTCTGGCAGGATGTATATTTCCTCTCATCACATATCTCCTTCATACACCACATCTTAGCACCAAATGAACACTTCCATGGGGACCCTTTCTTTTTCTTTTTTTCCCACAGAATGCTGCTCTCTCTCACCTATTAACCTCTAAGCCTGTGCCCATTTCTCACACATTAGACATCGGACGATTAGCGATAGAGCCAGTTGCTCTATTGTCACAGCCGAGCCCCATTGTCTACAAATTCTCTTATTCGCTCCAAGAACAGCCACGTTAAAAAACAAGTCACGCACTCATTTTAATGCCGTCGACAGAGGATGCTTTCTGTGTACGGCTGCGCAGCTGCTTGTCCTGTGAGGCATATTGTGTGCGCATCGCATGCCGCATGAGGGTGGGATGTGCAAGAAGGGTTTGGGGGAGCAGATTTTTTTTTTTTTAAGTTTTGATGAATGGATTAAAGGAGGAGCACTTAATCGGGATGTAGGGGGGAAGCATGATTTGCTGCCTGTCTGGGTTGTCGCCGTCTTCTGTCTCCAAACGCACACGAACGTCACTCTGTCATCTGTGAATTGGTGTGTCGGTGTATCTTCTGTTTCTGTTACAAACCAACAAGACCTATAAAGGATCAAACCAATAAACAAAAACCAAAGTGTTCCCCTTCCCTAGATCGGTCTCTCGGTTGTTTTTGGTCTATTGGTTTATCGTCTGGTCTCTGTTGTTTTCCCTGTGAACCTCCAAACCCCTAGGGGGAGCTGTGGATAACAGCAGCTGCCGCTCAGCGTGTCCTCAATATTGCAGACGCAACCAACCTGTGAGGTCTTTAAGGCATCCAAAAACACATACTCGGATGACATGACAGTTATGAAATGAATCAATATATAAGCGGGACACGATTCTGAATGAGTCGTCAATCAGCCCGGCACTCACAGGTTCTCTCTGATCAAAAACATCTCAAAATCGTTGGGTTTCTACACGTGAATGTGTTGTCACTTCAACCCTGAAATGAAAACACTGTATCGCAGTTCAAATCAAATGTGTTGTTACAGGCAGACGGTCACAGTCAGAGCCGGCTGCGGATTCTATGCACAGCTCCTTCGACCTCCTTTACCCCAAACCCCTCCTCTCTCCCCCCTCCCTGCCACAAACCCAACATCCCTCCCCCTCCCCCTTCTCACCTGGAGGTTCCACGTACATGACACCCCCCCCCCCGCCCCTCAATTTTCTCACTGCTCACCCTGATTGGCTCTCCCACAGAGGCTGCTCCGCATGGATCTGCCTGTGGCCGATGACAACACAGTCCACTTCAACTCCACTCTCATGGCCTTGATCCGCACCGCGCTGGACATCAAGATCGCCAAGGGTACGGAAGGTTTGGAATCCCTCTTACCTCCTGTTGATTCAACTTTTCACATGCTTTTTTTCTCTCCTTTTTCTTATCCCCCCCCCCGAGCGCAGAGCTGTGTGCTTTTTCTGTGCTGTGAACGCGGAGACCGGCCAGCTCTCCTACCGATGCTTCTCCTACTGTACCTTAAGTACAGTGTGCTTTTCATGACGGTAGATCGTGTGTGTGGCATGTTGCCGAGTTGTGCGTGAAAGCTGAAAGTTGAGATCCCTGTGGAATCTCTCAGGCCTCGTACAGCTACCGCTGCAGTTGTGAATTTGGTCATAGCTCTTGTTGTTACTGTACTAATAAAACCTTTTCTTCTGTCTGTCTGTTTACATGTTTGTCTGTCCTCTCTCAAACCTTTTGTGTCAATATGAATGGGCATGAATGATTTGTGTGTGTGTGTGTCTCTGTGTGTGTGTGTGTGTGTGTGTGTGTGTGTGTGTGAGAGTATGTTCATTTTGTTTGCATGCATTTTTTCATGTGCCTGAACTTATGTGTCTGTACTTGGCTGGCGTGTGTGCGTGCGTGTGCGTGCGTGTGCGTGCGTGCGTGCGTGTTGAATATGCCTAGGTGGTGTTGACAAGCACCAGATGGACGCAGAGCTGAGGAAGGAGATGATGGCAATCTGGCCCAACCTCTCCCAAAAGACTCTGGATTTGCTGGTTACGCCGCACAAGTGTAAGTTGCAGAGTGTGGGTGCAGGTGCAGCGACACGGCTCGGACGCAGCCACCCTGCGCCGCCCAGCGCTCCAACGTTGTTTCTCTTCACGCCACCTGAGGACCGCTTCTCTCAGCCAGTCTCTCTCACTGCTGCACCCTCTGGATCCGCTGGCACATCACCCCCCACACATGCACAACCCCACACGTCAGGATACAACAAAGCACAGGCGCTGTAGGGCTAAGATATATGCACAAAAACACCGGCTCACACAAACACTCTGCATGTCCGACACAACACAGCAGCTACACACACACACACACAACACACACACAACACATACATAATACCCCAACCTTACTTTCATCTACAGAAACGACACTCACTAGAAAAGACCCATCACTTGTCTATAGACCCCAGCTTTCTGTGCCTGAGATCAGAGGGTGCCCTACTATAGATCAACTCTCTATAGATGTCTTTTCACTCCAGGGGGCAGTCAGCTCACTGGCTGGCTGTACAGCACATGACAGAGGAAAAAAATCTGTATTTTTGAACTAGTAATTACACTGAGAACAAGTGCACAGGTACCAAAGGCCTCGTTGCACAATGCAGTCGTTGTGTTCGTTCTTTCGGTGCATGACATTGCTCGGAGCTAGGAAATTGATTGTTTACTGAGCATAACATTTGCAGCCAAGTCCAAATATTAATTTAAGCTCTTTTCAGACATGAACTCTGGAAGTTCCGCAGTTTGCCATTCTCATGAAGAACACAGCAGGAGATTGTCCAAGTCAGACACGTTCACAACGAGAATTAAGGCGATGGGGGGGCTGTGGTGATCCGTGAATGTTCCAGAGATCTTCCTGCTGTGTTCTCACATGGGCTCACTCGGACATTTTTCCGGAATTTAGGGGGTCTGGCAGGAAAAGATATGGAAAATGTCCGGAGCAACATTTGCAGAAATTTGCCTTCTCACCTATATCCCCTCCTGCCCCTCGGGAAAATGTCCTTACTCCAGTGCATGTCTGAAAGCAGCTTTAATCAGATGTCACAGATTTTATTATATTTCTCTTTTTTTTTCTTTTTTTCTTTTTTTTCTTTTTATGACGTGGTAGGTTCAACTTGTATTTATTCTTGTGATCACCTGATCAAAACTTCCTGGAGCGACCACGTTTTTGTGGTCGCTCTCAAAAGTCCTTCTCAAAAGTAAGATAAGATGAAAAAAAAAAAATCTGTCTGTGAAAAGACCATTTGCTCGATGTTCGTGTGTGTGTGTGTGTGTGTGTGTGAGATCTGTGTGAGAGTGTGTTTTCTGTGTGCACGCACAGGGTTGGGTCAGATTACTTTGAAATGTAATCAGTTACCCAATACAAATCACATGACAATTTTTGTAATTACTTAAAAATCTTACATCAAAATATAGCATTTTGAGTTCTGCAGATTTACTCTTTAAATATCTTTAAACATGGGGGAAAGAAACAACGCAAAAAAGCATTTCTTGTAAAAAAAAAAACTTTCTTCCATTTTGAATTTTACAAAAAAGGAACGAATTCTCCGTTATCTATAAATCATAAAAAAAGAATAAATAAAATAAAACGCAAACAAAGCTGGCAACCTGAGAGGAGTAATGTGCACAATAATATATTGTTGTGATACTGTAGAACACAGAGGAACATTCAGCATTTAGAAATCAAACTAGCCTTACAAACAGATGCTGGTATGAACATCTACAGGAAAATGAGTAATAATAATAATAATAATAATAATAATAATACATTTCATTTATGGAGCACTTTTCGTAGTGAACTCTAGTGGAGTTGCTTGGATTCCGTCCACATGTATGTCACACCTGATCATGAGTCAACAGCATTGGTTATTTCAAAATTACCGTATTTTAAAGACAATCAAAATGTAATCAAGTAATCCTTGACAATGTAACTCATCTAATTACACTTTTTTTAATGTTATCTCCTCTAAGTATAGTTACTTAATTTTTATAATCTCATCATGTAATCCAGATTACATGTAATCTGCCACCACCCAACCCTGTGCACGCGTCACCCCTCTCTGCCATTCCTTGCGCTCAGGGTCCATACCAACGGGTCTAATCTTGCAGGGTAACTTGTCATTCTCTCAGCAGCGACAGACCTGACGGTGGGGAAAATCTACGCTGCCATGATGATCATGGAGTACTACCGCCAGAGCAAGATCAAGCGCTCACAGGCTCTCCGGGATGAGCAGGTATTGCCTGTCTGTCTCAGGGAGAACGAAACTCGACTCTCCCTCAACCTGCATCCCTGCGACCCTATAAAAAGGCAGACTGATGCACAGAAATCAAGGCTGCAGGGCTGCTGCCCCATGCATACGAACCAGGGCTGAGATGACCCCTGTCCAGATCGGTGGGGGAGGGCGGGGGGGGCGGGGGGGGGGACAATAATAATAGCACAATAATATCCCAGTCCCATGCAATCTGCCACCTCCCAACATGCAAGCTTCCCCGCTGACAGCAAAACCACTGCTGCCATCTGCTGGGCAGAGTTTGTTACGTATTATTTTTACAGTAAATTTGGCATTATGCAGAGAGAAAAAAATGAAAGCGTATTTCATAATATTAATGAAATTTAAAAATATAATTTAGATGAATTATACCTATGTGTATTTATTTATTTTAACTACAGGGCCATGTTTTTTAAGCAGGCTGAGATGATGTCACAGCCCCAAAAGGCCCCAACCTTCGTACTGGCTCGTTTCGCTGAGCTTGACCCTCACTAACATCGATTGTAATACTGAACCCACTCACTCCTCCTGATCCATCCTTTTTCACTTACTTCACTTCTTTTACCCGTCATGTTGTTGAAACACACGGTGCAAGACATCTCCGAAAGTGTCATTAGTGCAGATGTAATCACACAACAGTCTAAAAGTGTTTAATGTCCTTTACATGCAGTACTCGACATTGTGTTCAGTGCTTGCACATGTAGTTGGGAGGTTTGCCCGAGTTTGGATTTGAATAAATGAAAGGGAACAAGGAAAGTTCTCATTTTAAAAATCACAAAGCTCAGAAATTTCAATTCCTATATGTGAAAGTCATTTTTTTTCTTTCATCCAACTTGCATGTGTACCAGGTTAATGACCACGTTAAAATCGGGAAACGGTGGTTATCGGGTCGTACTGTTGCATCATTTTAGGTGTATGACTAATAAATGTATGGCTGAATGCAGCATGTCATATATGACTTGTCCCATCATGCAATTCACCTGGTATGTGCTCCCCTCCACAGGATGTTTGCAATGTTTATCTGCCATGATGTTCTCTATCCCTCCTTTGAACGAGGCCCCTCTTTCTCCATCAACATTACGATATTTCAATCCATTATGGATGACAATTGATCGTCACATGAAATCCATGATTGGTTCCTTTTGATCCAACCCTGAGCCACTTATCCTTTTGGGGCTTTGCAGTATAAAACACTTTGATGGTTAGAGTCCTGGACCTGGACCTCTACTGCTATGCCCAGAATGCACCCATCTCTTTATTCCTCTTCCATCGTCCCTTTCGCCTTTCGCCTCGCCTTCAGCCAACAGCCGCCTCCTCTACACCCCCTCTGCTCCTGCTCTGCCTCTTTCCCCCCCATTTCCCTGTCAGTCTGCCTGATTGCTGGCGACGGCCATGTTGTATATCTCAAACAGAATCGAACGCCATTACTGTTTCAGCGCGTGGAGCCACCTTCCCCCGGCCAGGATGGGGGCCCGGGACTTAACAACGCCCTCCCTCCACCTGAGACAATGGAGACTGTTAACAACCTGTGAGTTGGACGTTGTTGGTGTGTCTGACGTTACACGAGGTGGTTTGTTGAAAGCAGACCATTTAAGCAACGTGTGTGTGCGTGTGTGTGTGTGTGTGTACGCATCATAGGCCAGTGGAGGGGGGGGTCCCGGAGAGCCACTCATGGGTGACGGCCCGTGCTCAGGAGATGTCCCAGAAAGTTGGCAGCTGGAGCCCTGAGGGACACCCTGAGGACGGCCTGGGAAGCATGAGCAACTCTCAGGTAGCAAGCTCACACACAAACACACTGAGGACGACACACCCAACAGCACGCTCAGACACACACAGATAAAGACACAGATAAAAAAAAAACATAAATACATCCTTGTCATATACGAAGTTTGTGTGACCAAAGTACAAACACTCGATCCATTCAACATTTGTTTTGACTTTCATGTCATTTGCTACCGAATAAACCAAACCCAAAGAAAAGCTGAGGACACGGTAAAGGTCAAATAAAGTATGATGTCGTAACAGATTGCAGCTCCAGCAGTGTCCCCCTTATTTATAAAAAAAACCCCTCTTTCTTACTCGAATCAGATAAAGCAACAAGGACATCGCGTTTGTTTTGGTCTTCATTGTAACTGTGGTTAAAATTGGTGATAATAATACAGCAGCCTATTGTTATTTTTTAATTAATCATTATACACATGAAAAGAAAAAAGAGGTGTGTAAATATGATGCACGCAGGAGGAACCAAACAAGTCATGAGGGCTTGCCGGGTGGCCATCCTAACTTGGCACATACATCATCATTGAAACACCAAAAAATAAAGTGGCATTCAAAAATTAAAAAAAATAAAACATGAAAAGGCTGAAAGCCCAAGGAGATTGTTGATCAGGTTATTGACGTGAGTCTTATTTTCACATCCTCAATGTTCTCTCTCGCCTAAAGTCGAGGTTCCTCTGGTCAGTAGTTGTGAAAATAAACACCAGTCTTCCTACTGTATGCTCTGTATAATCTGAAGCTTTTCTTTAGTAAATAAATCTTTGTTAGAGGCTTGTTGGACTGGCCAACTATCTGACCAGGGCACAAAATAGAGAAGTTCAGAGCTCATACTCTGTCTTCCTCCCTTGTTGCCTTTTGTAATTTCTCTAGGTCATTTTCATTTCTTGAAATCTGACTCTGTCAATTCTTAAGTTTCCAGTGATGTGGCGTATGGCCCGTTGTTGGGGGTTTTTTCGTTACAAAATTTTCTGTCACCGTTTATTTTGCTCATTTCGCCGCGGTGTCTTCTTGCTGTTAAACCTCTCCGCTGTCAGACCTCCTCCAGGGGCTGGCGGGTCTCCGTATCAGTCTACCCTGTAAACACGGCCACGTCTTCAGTCAACACAGAGGTCTGGTGGAGAAGTTTAAAGTTGCACAGAAGAGTGTGTGGGCCTCGTGCAAACCAGTTAGCTTGGTCAGAGGAGAATCAAATCATCCAAACAAAAAGGCAATATGAGACGAGACTAGAGTGCATGTAGTGTGATGACTGAGTCGGTGAGCTGCGGGCACATGCTGCAAGCGCTTCTATTTAACTCCATTTTTCTTCCGGCCTTGTGAAAAGCCTGTGAGATAGCCGAACAGATAACGATTGAAACTCAAACAACAGTGATAAAAGGTCCAACTGAGTTGCAGCTGAGCAGGAAAAGGCCAAACGGCCCCGGCTGTTCGGCCCCAGACAGCCCCGGCTGTTCGGCCCCAGACAGCCCCGGCTGTTCGGCCCCAGACAGCCCCGGCTGTTCGGCCCCAGACAGCCCCGGCTGTTCGGCCCCAGACAGCCCCGGCTGTTCGGCCCCAGACAGCCCCGGCTGCCACATTTAGCTCCACTTCTCAAGGTAAACTCTGTAGCATGGTGGTGACAGAAAACCGTCCAGGTCGACCTCATGTAAGGATGCATCACCTGGTCAACGTCACATCCTCTGGGCCGCATCCGATTTTCCCTCTCGGATCCATTCCTGCCGTGACCCCCCTCCATCTGGCGTACTAGCCATTAAACCGAGAGCATCCACCTTCCTGTGAGCGCACCAGCTTCGGCGACAGCAGCCTCCGCAAACACGAAACTAGATTTTGTTTGGAAAACACTCCCCGTCTCGGTTGCCTCCTTTTTCATTCATCCCACAATTTAAATAAACTAAAACGGCAAAGAAATGAAAAAGCCACTCGCCATACACTCACTCATGAAAACCCTCCCACTGACTGCTCTTTACCTCTCTGAGACCCTCAGTGCTCTGCTTTCTTTGGATAACAAACTTACCCCCCACCCCCACCCCGCTCCCTATCAGTCTTCATAGCAGCCAGTCACATCATCTCCTGCTCTCCTGCTCTGTTTGCAGACGGTAGAGATGAGAGAGATGGGGCAGGATGGTTACTCGGATACTGAGCACTTTCCACCAATGGAAGGCCATGGCAGGGCCGCTTCCATGCCCCGCCTCCCAGGCGACAACCAAGTGAGCAGCATTCTCACTTTTCCACTCTCGTTCTATTCCCCCCCCCCCTCCCAATCACGTGTGTTCCCCATCTCCTTTTGTTTGAAATGATCATCTTCACAAAGGTCTGACTCGTTGCTCGAAGACTTGGTTGCTGTGGTTACATGAATCAATGCCAGGCAAAGTTTAGCACAGGGTTAAATGGGGTTTTCTGCCAAATTAAGGCCACAATTGACAAATGCCTACTATCACTGGTTTGGTACCAGGTCTACATTTTTTCCTTTGGGTTACATGGTCACATTTTAGCCAAAGAACCCCCAGTGATGTGACTTCCATCACCTCGGCTCTCCTGTCATGTTTTGCTGAAATGCAGACCCTCCAAACTTGAATTCACAAGGGCCACAGCAAGGCAAAGTTAGACCTTCGGATCCCCTTTTTTTTCCTCCCCATCTTCGGCTCTTCTCTCCTCCCGTCTCTCTCTCTCTCATCCTCTCACCTGCATGGAGGGTTATTTTTAGCTGTGGTTGTCCGGTTTTTCATCCCAACGCGCTCATCCATTTGATATTGTTTCATATCCCGTTGAGTGCTCTGGTTGTCATATGCACACAACAGATCTATGTGAACACACACACACACACACACACACACACACACACACACACACACACAAACACAACATATCTTTGTTGTTTATGGACTAAACTGTCTCTTCCTTCCTGTCAAAGGTTTTTGCCTGAGCTGAACACTTTTTTAAAAAAAAAATCTTTTTGAATTTGGGGTGCTGGTTGGGGGGGGGGGGCATTTAACCAGGACTGGAACCAGCATGATATTGTATGTTGCAAATGTGTGCGAGCGTGCGTGTGTGTTTTGTACAGTATATATAACTCACACTGTTCCTGTCACATTGTTTGTCTGCCCTTTGAGTTGACTGTTGTCGTGCGCGTCTGTCTGTGAACACGCATATCCATCTTTTTTGCCGACTGTCCTCACCGCTGTTGTGACCGTGGCGCCGTTGATTGAGCATTTTCATGGTGACCTTGTGTGTGTGTATACAACACTGTTTTGGCGCCGGCCTCCTGCAGTGTCTGTGGTAAGTCTTTCTCTTCCACTTTCACTCGGTGTCTAATCACACTCTCTCTCTGTCTCTCTCTGTCTCTCTCTGTCCCTCCTCCTCTCTCTGTGTTTCTCTCTCCTCTCGTCACTGTTGCACCCCATCCCCTCGACTAACACTCTTTGGTTTTTAACTTGTTGCGCCCTCTGTACCCCGTTTCTTTTTCATTGTGTGCCTGTCCATCCCTGTCTCCCTCTCTTCTCTCCCTCTCCCTTCCCTCTGCCTCCCTTTCTGTCCCTATACGTATGCTCCATGTGTGACCACACCTTTGGTGCATTTGTGGCTCTGTGTGTGTGTGTGTGTGTGTGTGTGTGTGTGTGTGTGTGTTTGTGTGTATGTCCTCTCTGTGCTCATACAGCAGCGGAGGAGAGGGAAACAACGTGGCAGTAACCTCAGTGTATGTACCCTGTCTTCCCTGTCTCGTCTCTCTCTCTCTCTCTCTCTCTCTCTCTCTCTCTCTCTCTCTCTCTGTTTTCACTCTCTCACTCTCTTGAAACTCTGCGCTTTTCTTATTTGTCATGTCTTCATGTTGTGTCTTTATCATTTCTAGGGCAGACTTTATGTAGAATTTAGCAAGGATAAGCATTTTTTTCAGCATGACCAGATCTGATGTCAGCCCAGCTTCCAAACTGATCCCAGCATCCTTCACTACGCCTCTCGTGCACTTTTTAACGTAATGGGTTTGGAGCTGGGCTGAACTCTGCACGTCCCCTCTCGTCATCAAGACTCTGTCTTTCTTTCTCTCTCTTTTTCTCTCTCTCTCTCTCTCTCTCTCTGTCAGCTGCCACTGTTGCTCGTTGTCTCCACGCCTGCTTGCTCGTCTGTAATGGCGTTGTCCATGTTTCCCTGTCTGCGTCCAAGTCTCCATTTACACCTGCCAACTTGCATGCAAGCAATTTGTTGAAATGCTCTTGTGAGTGAGTGGGTGAGTGTTTTTGCGCGTGAGTGTGAGATAGAAAAGGTGAAGGCAGAGGAATGGTCTGAGCGCATGAGTGGATATGTCGTTGGGATTCTCAGTGCTACTCCGATGAGGCCAGATGTTTTCACATCCCACCCGACCAACCTGTCGCCTTTCGGTGACGCGGTAACTGGAAAACTTGTCCAGGGCGTCTGCCGAAAGGATCTAGCACTGAAGTAGCCTGACACGGTTTACATGCCCTGAGGTCAGCTACCATAGGCTCTGTCCTGCTGTCCTGAAGGAAGTCCTCATGTGGGTAGAGGACTCAGGACAACCCCTATGTACCTGCATGGCTGTGGGGGGAGAGCATGCTGAGACGGATTAGAGAAACCGGAGCTCTGCTCAGCCTGGAATGTGCCCTGTGCGGCGGGGTTATGGGTGGTGACGATGGAGGAGTGCTGCAAGTCGTACTGATCCTTCTAATCCCTCCCCCCACCCCCCTTCTTTTTTTTTCTTTTCCTCAAAGCAAGTAACAGAAGCATGGAAGGCATGACTGTGTGCCATCATCTCTTTTATTTATTTATTTTATTTTCACTCTTCGTCCAATTTTTTCTGCATCAGGGGTTGGCTGTATAGCTGTATAGTTTGAGCCCCGAGACAGTTGTTTTTCTCAACACTGTGCATTTGAAGGACTAGCACAGTGTCACAGGTGTAGTGGAGACACATGCTCGTGGTGTGATTCTTCATTGTTAAAAAACATAAGAGATAAATGATATTGTTCTGTAGGTGTTTCGATCCAGTTCTGGGTTACAGGCAGCCATGGTTAAACCTATTGTCCCTGAAATAGACGGACTGAAAGTACTTTAACTGATTGACTCATTTAAGCTGTTTTCAGACATGAACTGGAGTTCGCCGTTCACATATGACGAACGCAGCAGGAGATTTCCGGAGCACTGAAAAGCAGTGGGGGGTTTTTCCGGTCATCGACGCTGTGAATCCTCCGGACATTTTCCTGCTGTATTCTCACATGGGTGCACTCGGACATTTTCTGGACATTTCGCAAGGGGGGCTGGAGGGATTAGGTTCCATTGCAAACATCTGTGTTCTCACATATAGCCCCCCTGCGGAAAATGTCAGAGAAATGTCCGGACATCAGTGCATGTGCGAAAGTCTCCCAGAGCTGAGAATTTGTAAAAACTTACTATAACAAACATCTCTCTCTGATAACTGCGAATTAAAGGACGGTTATCAAACATGTTTGAATTGAAGAGGTAAGACATAGTTTAATTCAAATGGTCAATTTCTTTTACGTATCTTGCCGACCCCTGTCCTATAAACTGTATGCAGTGTCTAATATTTTTGAAATAGCATGGTTGGAACATGACTACTAATGCGGGAGTGTGTGATTTGAGGAGGGATGTGGGGGGAGGGTGTTGGGGGTGCGTTCAGATCAAGAATCTGACCCTATTCACACACACATGCACACTTATCCTCATAGCTCACAGAAGACTCAAACTCGACAATCAAAGGAAACACCTCTCCTTGCCTCTCTTCCTTTCTCTTCCTCTGTCGCCTGGTGGTCTCTCTGTCTCTCTCTCTTTCCCTCTCAGACCATCAACGACAGCAGTCCCATGACGCGCTCGGCCTCGTCGCTGGGCCACAGCAGGTCCGGGCGTGGCCACCGGGACAAAGGAGGGGCCGACGACTACATCATGGAGCGCGTGCCCGAGGAGGGGAGGACGTCCAGACACGGACACCGACGAAAAGACCGGAGTCACCGGGCGTCTGAGAGGTCCCTCTGTCGCTACACGGAGGCTGACACGGGTAGGAAACACTGCGCCACACACACACACACACACACACACACACACACACCATAGATAGAGATAGCAATAATGTGATGGTTTGACAGATGCCGTATTGATGATGCGTAGAAGCTACGTATCAAACTATTACCGTTTCTATTATTATTATTGTTTCAGGATTATATATATACAGTATCTTATATTATAATAGAAGAAAACATTAGTAGTAATGTTAATGTATTAATTGGCAGTAATTTGCTCTTTATTCTGCTGCTTCATCTCTGGCACTTGAGATGTTATTGCACTACACTCCAGAACTGTATAGAACAATTAGACACAGAATACACAAATATACAGTTTTATTTTATTCCATTTTATATTATTCCTATTCTATTTATTCTGTCCCTATTCAAACCGGTGGCTCATTCTGTATTTTGGCTGCTGCAATACCTAAAAGGATTATCTTATCTTATCGTTCAATTGGTTGAATACGTGTGAAAGATTAAAAAAAGTGTGTGGTGTGCCCGGTACATTTAAAATGTTGTCATATTGTCATGGAACATCATCGCAATCCGCCAACCACACTTGACCCCGATGACAACTCCTCCCTCAGGCCTGGGCACAGACCTGAGCACCACCACCCAGTCGGGCGACCTCACATCCAAAGAGAAGGACCGGGACCGAGATCGCGGACGGTCCAAGGACCGCAAACACCACCACCACCATCACCACCACCACCAGGGCTCTGTGGACAAGGAGCGCTACGTGGCAGAGCGCGGGGGCGAGTACGGCCATAGGCACTCCCGCGACCGAGAGCACGACCGCGACCGGGAGCACGACCGGGAGCACGACCGCGAGAGGGAGAGAGAGCGGGACCGGCGCTGGTCACGGTCGCCCAGCGAGGGTCGTGAGTGCATAACACACAGACAGGTGGGCCGTTTGGGTGCTCGTGAGCATGTGGTGTCCAGTGTTATGTCACGTTCATGTGTATGCACATATACCGTATGTTTGACTACATGCACGCAAACGTGTGAATTGTAGATGTTTTCTTTAACGAAGGCCCTGAGGTCGTTCCAGCAACCAAACAAATATGCATAAAAATGTATATTTGCCCTGGCTAAATGTTCTGGATTGCAAATGTCCTCCCACGTTTCCCCCCACGGCCTTTCCGTTTACAACATCTTTAACATTCTAGACTGCTTATTAAAATAAAAAACACACAGGTACGGTCTACGTATGCTCAAAAACTTTTGTGATGCACACCGTTCAGCCTTGTGAATTGATTCTTGGACTCTTATTGAAACTTGAAAGATCGTTGCACAGGAGGAGTAATTGTCTTTAATACTTACAACTTTTGATGTTGTACAAATTTTGCAACTTGTCGTGTAAATATCACACGGCTCACATTTCAAAAGTTAAAAGCAAAACGCATTTTTCAAGTATGTTAGGTCACCATATTTACCCTGTATCACATTTGTTGCCCTGGAAACCAACCCTTGACCCTTCTTTTCTCCTGTCGTCTTTTGTCTTCTTTCCTCTGCGTGACATGTGGCTTCTCTATGTACTGTATGGTGCTGTTTGGAATCTCATTACTTTGATCCACATCTGCTCTGTTGCGTTTTGATGACTCTCATCTCTACCTGTCTCCCATCCACTCCACTCACGTCATGACTGGTGCTTCTATTCTTATTGTTGCTGTGGTTATTGTCTTTTCTTGCTTTTCTACTGGGACTCCTGTGCTTTCTCTCTTTCTCTCTATCTCTTGTTCTGTCTTTCCCTTTCTATTCGTTTCATACTCCTATCTTTCCCATCCTCTACTTTACTCTACATGTTCCTTTCGTTGAATATGTGGTTCGTTCTTTTTATTTGCTTTATTTCACTTTTTGTGTAGGGCAGTAGTTCGGTCAGTGGAAGTCCTGTCCCCTCAACTTCGGGGACCAGTACGCCACGACGAGGCCGTCGACAGTTGCCTCAAACCCCCGCTACACCCCGGCCCCATGTCACTTACTCCCCTGTGGTCCGTAAGGCCATGCCCACGCCACCTGCGGGGCCCCAGGGCAGACCCCCAGCCCCGGCCCCGGCCCCGGCCCCGGCTGCGGCCCCTCGCCGCTTTTCTCCTGAGCCTCCCCAAGCCCAGGGCCCACCCCACGCAGGCGTCCCACTGGCCCACCATGGCACTGCCCGTCAGGGTCATCATCCCCCGCCTCGTTGGGGAGACACAGGTGGAGGAGGCGGGTCCGTGGAAGGGGACGGCTGCTTCTACCAGGACTACCAGGATTATGAGCCCCACCATGAACCACCTGCCTATGAGCAGAGCCCCATACAGGGCAACCCTCATCCACATGCCGTGGCCAACCACCCACTGCCGCCTCCCCCACAATCACAGCCACACAACCCGCATCCCATCCCTCCGACTCAGCCGCACCCTGTAAACAATCCCCACCCTCATCCTCCACCCCACCCACAGGCCACTCGTACCTCACCTAGGACTGCCCATCATGCGGCCCCTCCCACCACTGCCCTGACTGGGCCTGCGCAGGGCCAGGTGCAGCCTGCGGCCCAGCGTCGCCTGCCCAATGGCTACCGCTCCTCATCGCCTTCCACACATCTCCACGGACCCCCACAAACTGGGCCGCACAAGGTCCCCCCTCCGGCTGGGCATCCCAGGGGACCCCGTAAGGGCCTGCATGAACCCTACAGCGAGACGGAGGACGACGACTGGTGCTAGCCTCTGGGGATGGGGGAGGGGCGTGAGAAGGAAAAAGAATTGATAGATGGACCGAAAGATGGAAAAAGGGAAGCTCTCGGACCAGAACACTGACTGCCAAGGGAAACCAAGACTTTTTCTTTCTTCCATCCATTCAATTTGTCCTCTCCTCCACTGCTTGGTAGGTCCCAGCGATGGTGGGCTGGATGAAGGGATCAGTGTCAGGGTGAGGGGACGGAACAGGAATGCTGAGGCAGGATCTGGAGAAACAAATGGTTTAAGAGGGGGTGTCACAAGCCACCTCCATGTTTCTGCAAACATGCTGTCGCATTCATCTCTTGATGCCAAACGAGACCAACCTCAAACTGCGGTTTTTAAGGATGCAAGCAAGGAGGGTGATGGACACTAGTCTTTGTGTGTCTTAAATTATGCCTCTGGCAACGAGCTACAGCCACTTACAAGATGTCAAGAGTTACGACTCGACAAAAGACACTTACAGTCAGAGACAAGAGTGATCACTTTGGGGGGGGGGGGTTTGTCTGTTTTCTTTCGCTTCTCAAAGCTGACGTCACTTAAGTTAGCTGTAAAAAAAAAAAGATTCGAATCCAACCCTCCCAGCCACCAGTTGAATATTGATGAGTTTTATCATCTGTGTTTTTAGATAAGAACAAAACTGACAGTGAGCCCCCTCCACCTGTATGAGGTGAGGAGGCCCAGTGGATGGGAGAGTTGGGGAGATTTGACAAGTCCCTCAGTCAAAATCTAGAGGACAGGATGGGGTGGGGGGGGGGGGGGGGGTCCCGGAGAACCTCAACCAATGACCTAAAAGAGAAGAAAAAGAAAAATGTGGAGATGGGTTTCAAAAAAAAAAACAATAACTGTTTTCTGCAGTATTTCTTCTTCTTCCTCCTTCTCTTCTACTTTTTCAAAACATTGAAGCTTGAATCTTCTGTTGCACCCCACACGGCTTGGTTTTTTAGACTTGCGGAGTTGTACACCCTGTGGAATCCTGCATGAATGATACAAAAAAAATTATTAATAGCAACAATGAGAATCTACTGTATGTGGGGGGTGTTCCTCAGTCCTTTCTGTTGTGGTCTGTAGGGTTTCTCTTTCATTTTTCTTTTTTAATGCCTTTCTGTTTCTCTCTCTTTCTCTCTCATCTGTATGACATTCCTCTCTCTGTACCTTCATTTACACTAAAATCAAGTGGCAGAAGGATATAGTAGGGAGATTGGATCATTACTGTATGTGTATGGAGACAGAACAAAAATGATTCCTTTTTGCTTGCTTGTCTGTATGTTCTGTGCCAAATGCTTGCCACTGATACAGCTGGAATTGCACATATTTTTGTGGAAGTAACTTTTTGTAACTAAGGTGATGAAGTGATAAACTGGGAAGCAGGGTAATGTGTGTGTATGTGGGCGGGGGGGGGGGGGGCGCTGTATCCAAGTTTGACAAATTAGTAACATCTCAAAGTCTTCCAGGGTTTTGGGTTCAAAAGACACCAGAGAGAAAGAGACCAATAGAAACGCGGCGGAAGGAGAGAAACTCGTCATTGTTGTTTTTATTTGTCACTGAGTGTCATAATGGATAAAAAGATAATGTAATAACTTGTATTGATCATGATGATCATGATAATGAGGCAGATTACTCCATACTTGGTTGTATGTTCTTTTCTGTATTTAAAAAGTTTTTGAGCTCAGAGAATCATTTTTCCAATCCACACATTGCATTTGTTGGAGAATGACTTTGCCGGAGGGCAAACATAAACCAAGGACTTCGCAAAGCAGACTCCAGCCTAAAGGATATATAGAATTTAGACAGTGGATGAATTCAATTTTTGGACTCCCCTTTTAAATGTTTTCAAACACAGCACTTTGAATTCAAATAAAATGTAATGTATCCTCCTGCTGCTGCTGAAATATACCCGTGACCTTCGGGTGGCACTGTAGGACAAACGGTGTCCCTCTGGGTTTTTGTACCTCTCCCTTCAAGCCACCTCTGATTCAGAGCTGTTACACACCAAGAATACAGCTCAGCTCCTTCACCGTGTGTAAAAACAGGTGACTGAGTTGTGCAGTTCAGATGGGTTGGAAAAAAAGATTTCCTCGGGCCTTGGTAGGGAAAAAAATGAAATCTCTGTTACCACTCCTATATAACTTTATTTCTCTGTGTGCCTCAAACTAACACTTGTTGTCACTAACACACTCAACACTGTCAGCCCCAACTTTGTCTTTGTTTATTTATGAATTTATTTGACCAATGTTTTACCTGGAGGCCTATCACACGTTGACCAGAGAATGCACCGGGGAAAAAAAGAAAAGAAAAAAAACTGCCTATTAGTGTCTTTCCAACCTCAGTGGAATGTCACAGACAAGTATTTTTTCACATCACTACACTTAAACATCAGAAAGCACACTGGGTATGTAGCTCCTGAGTGTGTGTGTGTGTGTGTGTGTGTGTGTGTGTGTGTGTGTATGTATGTGTGTGTCTGTGTGTCTGTGTGTGTGTGTGTGTGTGTGTGTGTGTGTGTGTCTGTGTGTCTGTGTGTGTGCATGCGTACGTGCGTGTGTACATGAGAGAGTGTGTATCTGACACATCTGGGTGTTCTTGTGCTCGCTTTGCTTTCTTTTCCTTATCTCCAGAAATCCTCCACTGTGTGTGTGTGTGTGGGGGGGGGGGGGGGGGGTAATGCCAGTAACCCCTGAATGAAACATGTAAAAGCCCCAAACATTCACCATCGTCCATCTTTGTGTCTATGCTGCAGTGAAATCCACTAACACGCTGATTAACCACACAAAGTCTTCAAAAAGCAATGTAAAGCCGCTACTGAAAAAAAACCACCAAAAAAAACAAGACGTTTTTATGTACAAAAGTTCGAATAAAAAAAAATTAAAAAATATCTAGTTCCAGAAATGCATGTGCTATGTGCATGCCACACCGTGGGTTAACAGTCATCTTCAGGACATACAAGAAAAAGCAGATTAATGAATTCAGAGGAATAAAAAAAAAGATATATAAGTAGATAGATGTTTTTAAAAATGCAACGTTTCCTTTTTTCCCCTTCTATTTTTGAGAACAAAAAAAGGTTTTAAAAGTACACAAAAAAAAAGTCTAAAGATTAATAACACTTAAAGAGACTTCGCTTAGGAGTGGGAGTCTCGTTTTTTTCTTCTTCTGTTACATGGGTTTGAGGCACAACACGACCATGTTCAGGACACCACGAGAAAAAAAAAAGAACTGTTTTTAATGAAAAAAAATATATATCTACAAAGAAAAAAGAAAGTGCAGTTCAGAAAACGGTGTATTCTCCCTTCTACTTATTTGTGGGGGGTCAGGGGTCGCAGGAGCAAGCCACGCGTGATGATGTACTCAACTGGCTGTGGAACCTTTGACCTCTCACTCACTCCCTCTCTCTCTCTCTAACTCTGTCTCTCTCACTCTCTTATCTGTCGCACTCTCAACCTGTCTCACCGCTATTTCTACCAGTGCATTTTGTAATTCCAAACAAAACTCTTCCTAAAGAATAAAATCCAGAGAGAATGCACACTGTCTGGCCTCTTTTCTTGTCTGCACTGTTGCTCTCCTCTGCCTGTGAGGATGCATTAGTGTTGTTGGTGCGTTGTTGGGTTCATACTTTGGCACGGAGGTGAGTTTCAGAAGTTTATGTTTACATTTTGTATGTGGGGTTAGTCATAGCTTCTTGGAAACGGCGTTTGATGCGAGTGGTGAGACCGAACTGAACGGTAACTTTGAAGGCGAATGACGATGACTAGTTATACATAGTAACTTTGGTGATTCACACCACCTCACTCGCATGAATTCCATCTCATGTGCATCACAATCCTTTTTGTTTGTTTGTTGTTGTTTTGGTTTTTTTGCTCGGTTTCTGTTCCATTCGGTTTGATAATAAATTACCAAAAAATCCACTAGAGGATTATGTATTTTTTAAGCTTGGGTCTGCAGAGGACCTGTATGTGTAAATTCAGAATTAGCCTGCGTGTGTGCATGAGACGTGTGTTTCCATAGGCATGTCCAGACTGTTCCGGCCACTGTGCAGGCTGCTCTCCGGTTTCAGCCGGAAGAATGAGCCTCACAGTCGGGGCCTCTCACACAGGGGCACTTCCCCCCCACATTCCTTCCTCTGTTTTTTTTTTTCTGCAGGGTCAGTCGGCCCCCTTCCCCCAACACAAATACTACCATGCCACCAATCCCTGTCGCACCCCCATCACACGTCTGGTATGCAATGCATTGTTTTTTGTGTTGTTTTTCTAAATGCATATTTCTACTATGAGGTAATTGGTTTAAATGTGAGTGGATTTTTGTGGGGAAATCCTGTAACCGGTTCTGCAGAACCACTCACCACATTTATCTACTCAGCTCCAGACGTATTTGATTTCTTAAACCTCTGTCCCATGACTGCTGGGACATTTCCCACCACAGCTTTTTTTAACAGCCGGAGGAGGAGGAGTGGGGGGCCCAATTGTCCTCAGGGTGTTTTGGACAATCAACTGGATTGTCCCTGCTTTTGTTCTGCAAATCAGTGGTGGGGGAAGGAAGCCAGCTTCTTCACACCAGAAGCAGCTTCCTGTCTCACACACACAGTAATTTCCTGCAGCAAATCCCCAGCATTTCTGTTTTGTATAATTACTCAGCCAGCTCTCATTCCCAAATATATGAATATATGCTTATATCTGACTCATAGGCATGAAACATCATCCTGTCACAAACAACACATCACTCAGGATTCACTTTGAGTACAAAAAAACGAAAGTTTAATAAATACTGAGGTAGTTGATCATTGACTGTTTCACACTTGAACTCATCAGCACATCACACCTCACATGATCAGTCAGCATGTAGGCCTCAGACACAAGTTCACAACCAGGCCAGCAGAGTTTACAGAGTCTGTTCAGTCTCTTTAATGTTCATGGAGGCAGTCTATGATGAGCCACATATTCCTGTAGGCCCTGGACCAGCCCCCCTGCTGTGAGCTTTATGGGCCAACGAGTCACTCGGGACGACTTGGCATCGGCTGGCCCTGCTCCCGTGGTTCCTGGAACGTGCCCCGGCCTGTCCAGAGTCGCGTCTGTGGGGAACTTCCCCCGGGACCCAACTGTCCCGCGGTGTTCGCCCCCCCCCCGCGACTCCCCGGGACAGGCCCGCTGCCGGCGGGTTGCCATCAGGCCTTTCAAGGCCGCGTCGGAAAGTTCATTCGCCCCCTTTTGAATGTGAGAGGCAGCGTTTCTCTCTCAACACGCCGCGACCGCCCTCGGCAGCGGGATGGGGGTCGGGCGCGCGCCCAGCTCGCTGCCGCCGCCGCAGTTCACGTAGTCCATCAGCACGGGGCTCACGGGCACCGGGTGCTGGGAGCGGTTCGTCTGCTCCAGTTTCGCTTTCTTGCGCGGCAGGAAATCCGGCTCGGCGGCCGCCTTGCCGCGTCTCTTCCTCGACAGTTGCGCGGGGCCGCTCGGGCACCGGTTCTCCTTGTCCTCCGCGCGGGGACGCGCGACCTCCTCCCGCGGCGCAGAGCGAGGCTGCGCGCCGCCGCCGGCGAGCGAAGCGGGGCCCTGGAGCCCCACGTGTGGGCCGTTGGGCTCCGTGGTCACCGCGGTTGTTGTTGTTGTTGTTGTTGTTGTTGTTTGTTGTTGTTGTTGTTGTTGTTGTTGTGGTTGTTGGTGCTCACGTGGTCCCGGCGCCACGCCGTCTGCCGGGGTCTGGGCCGCGTGGTACATGTCCCGGGCGGACTTCATCACCAGGGTGAGCAGGAGACTCCGGTGGAGGCGGAGACCCCCTCGCTGGCTGCGGGAGCTGTACAGTTTCCCCAGAGCCACGACCATGATCCTCTTGGCCTCGGCGCTGACCTCCATGTCCCGGCTCGTTTATCAAACTGAGGCACTTCCCGGAAAAAGAAACAATCGAAGGAGGTTGGTGTTTTGTGCGGATCCGGCCTCTCTCTCCCTCCCCTCTGACTTCACGCGCAGACACGATACAGACCGGGCGGCGGGGACACGTACTTATCACCTCGCTGACGTCACCCGACCGGCGTCATACGACAGGGCCCCGCCCACCGGGCTCTGACGTTTCAACTGGTCGGACCACTAGTGGCTATTTTTAATCTGAACCCAAGTGAAGATGAAAACACAAGGAGGATTAATAACTGTGATGAATAAACAAGTGGTGGATTTGACACCACAACACACACACACACACACACACACACACACTCTGTCAGCTGCTCAACCATAGTGGAGCAGTACAAATCAAGCATGGCAGCCTGTTACTGTTTGATAACTACTGCTGGGTGCATGATACATTTTTTCTTAAATATATTTTAGCTTTATTTGATCAATTTACTCTTCTCTTTCTTTAAAATCCCTTGGACTCAGAGCTGCTGTCTGTGGTTATAAATATTTTTTACTGCACAAATCCCCACCTGCCTGATCATATACAAGTCGTATGCAACAGGCGGAGCTGATCCTGACTCTGGTTTTGATCACAAATGTGTCGAATTTTTGCATCATAATTTCACTTTTTGTCTTTAAGTTTGAAGAACATCACCAGAGCTAAATTGTAAAACACTTAATGACATCGCACATGTAAATGGGTCAAGGCCTTATTAAGTCTGACCTTTTCAGTGGAGCACCTGTTGGCAGCTGTCAGGGGGGAAATTTAGCATTTTGCCCTTTGATTTTCATCAATTAGCTGACAGTCTGTGTCTCATTATTGATCAAACTAAACATGGGTTCAGTCTGTTGAACACACTTTTACTTTGAACCCCCCCCCCCCCCCCCCCCCCCCGCGCAGCTTTAAACAATAGCAGGTGAGGTTAAATCAGTCAAAAATGTGAAAAAAAAGCTGTGTTGTTAAAAAAACATCAATCGGGTGAAAATCATGTAAAGAGCCTTGACTCCAATTTGCTTCTTTCGATTAACGGAGTCGATGCAGGAACAGTGTGAAGATATTTCTGTCCATGTTTAGTCTTTCTCACACTAGGAATGACAAGCAGCCAGTGAAGGCTCTCATCTCTCAGCTCTCCCTGTCCAGTCTCACCCATCCCCCAGTGTCTTACTTCCTTTGGCAGGAAAAAAAAAAAGAACAGAGTGAGGGGGGGTTGGGGTGGTTAACAGAGAGATGACCATATAAAGCATATCCTGCTCCTGTGGCAAACAGGCAGAGGAAAACCCATGACGTGCGTGGGAGCCCTTGTTTCCTGAAGCCATTTAAAGTAACAGCAGCGAGGATTGCGTCAGGGGCCTGCCACTTCCCCGAGCCCATATATGGGCAATGGAATCCATTCCTCCTAGTTTGTGTGGCGGTTACAAAACAGCAAAGGGATTTTCATCAGCAGCTGGAGCTGGACAGAGAGTGTGACAACATGAAACTATAGTGTCCTGGGGGGGTCAGTTTGAAGGTGGGCTGCCCCTGCAGATGTGAGTTCTTGGTGGGTTAGAGAGACCATTTGTCTTTTTTTCAGACACTGCGCCTACCTCCAGAGGAATGTGTGGATTTGTTTCTGGCGTGGCTGCATTCGAACAAAACACCGGCTACAGGGGAGAAACAGGCTGACGTCTGCATTCTTTTTTAGAACTGTGAATCAACTGTCCAAACTTGTCTTTGAGGAAGGAATGCGTCAAAATCAATAGGGCGGGGACCTTCCTTTCACCTATAACCTGTATTACAACAACAGCCTCCCCATAGGCCAACTAATCTAATGATATATTGAAACTCGTGGTTACACAGTTCGTAAGGCTCAAGTCATCACCTGGGTTGAAGGGGATTTTTTTATTTGGGTTCACCTGAGCCCTTGAAATCTCAGCACGGTGAAATTGTGCCCCCCTGTGGTACTTTCATGGAACTGAAGCAGAGTTGTTGAGACTGGAGCTCCACAACATGAGCACGTTGAAGAGGCATAAACCCCCCCTGACTGAAGCATTCATTAAATACTCTTGCCCACTTTCACGAGAGAAAGCTGATGCATTGGCACATTGTCCACTGGGCCTGCATCATTTAATAATTCCGTTCATCCAGATTGAATCCAGTGTCTATCTTGCATTTTGCACGTCTGGCAATATATGGCCCCTCTGTCCACCAGAATATGAGTCCCAGCGTCAGCAGTGATTTGTGTTTGCTCGTGCCCGCGTGCAAAATCTCGCACTGAAATGTGAGTTTTTTGAATTGCTAAGAGTCTTATTCTCCTTCACATCTGGAGAATTATAAAACCACTGCACTGGACTGTATAGTGTTTTCCTTTCCAAGATATAATGGGGAGGTCTTTTTTTAAAAGCAGGGGAGCCTGTTTAGGGCCTGCGGGAAAGTTTGATCCGACCCTATTCTGACAGAGACAATGTTGTGCTGGCAAGTTTTGTGGTGAACAATCTAATGCTAATGAACCCCATTCACAAAGAGAATATGGGGACAATAAAGTACAACTGTGAGGTTGTCTTGAAGATCCTTTAGCAGAGCAGACTACTGGAACAAGATATTATTGGGGGGGGCGGACAACTTTTTAAAAATGTCCTGCTTTTCTCTTGATGAAACAATACACATAGCAAACACCACCCAACAAGCCACTTGTGTGCGTGGGTTCACTGCAGAGTTTGATATGAGGGAGGATTTGCTGTCTTTGCAGCTGGAAAGAGTTTACACTGCATATGATCAAAATGCTGCAATGACTTTTTGTAAAAAAAATTCTTGAAGGGTATTTGAGGAGAGTTTCCAGCACATGAAGACGCAACAAAAAGGGATTGAACATATTAAAAAAAAGTCATTCTCAAAGCTCGTTCTTTCCTTACTGAGTTCATTCATGTGGCAGAAAAGCAGATACAACAGTAGATTGAGTAGTTTTTCATTGAAAGTACAGTAGGGCTCAGTGATTGGTACTTTAGAGACGGTTGCAGACCTTTCCTCTCTTCAGGTGGAGACATTTGGCACCGCTTGGAGCAAAATGTCCAATTTTATTTCTTCTCTTTCAGTGAAAATAGGCACTTGACTTCCTGCTGTCAGCTGTCATGGCAGCCTTTCAACACCAGGTGGTGCAATAGGAAGGGAAACAGAGAAAACAAAAAAGATTACTGCTTGAATCTGCACCGATTGGCAAAGCAAAGGGTCGTCGAGGTCACTTCATGCAAATAAAAGGAAGAGAGTGACATTGTTTTTTCTCACTGTGTAAACTGCATCATTCTGAATTCATTCATTTAGTCACATTGACACTATAAAATTACACGTCACTTATAATCTCATACGGACAAAACATCAGAGAGAACTGATCATTTTGTTCAGTCGAACCACCATGGATGAATTGGGCCACAAAGCCTGCTCCTTAAAAAATTGTTGTAAGTTTACAATGATAATTCAATTTTTATTCAATACTTAATAATTGTATAACTATATTCCACTTTCAGGAAAGGTAACATCATAGTTTAACACACTAGCGTTTTAACTCAATGGAATTTTTAAATGGAATGAATTACAAACCCACTTCCAATTGATCAGTGTCACTTCACTTGGAGAATTCAAACAATTATTATTAGAACATTCACTGAATCTTGCAACTGCCTTTAGTTTTACATTCTTGTATTGTTTGTCTGTTGTCTACTCTTGCTGTCAGTAATTTGGATTGTCTTTTGTTGCTGCAAATTTTAAATTGTTCCCAGGCCTCTCTTGAAAAAGAGATTTTTAATCTCAATGAGTTTGCCTGATTAAATAAATATGAAATAAGTAAATATAGCATATAAAGATATATTTTGCGCTCCCGAACTGCCCCGAGGCCCTGACGGTGGGAGCTGGTTCTTTGTGTTCTTTGTGTTCTCTACTCATTTTGCTCTTATTTGACGCTGAGCAGGTGCTTCTTAATGTAGAATCCAATATGAGACATGTCGGTGACTCCCAGCCTCATGAGGTGAACTTTCTTTCAAGTATGCAAAGCATTTTTTTTACAGTATATATCCGCATCATGCACTCACACAGATAAATACGAAAGCAAAAACCATACGCAAGAAGAGACCGAAACAACTGTGTGGGACGATATGTTCGTAAAAACGGTGACGAGAATTGTTCATACGTGGCGACCTCCAGGTGTGAGCACTGATGTGTGTAAGATTCAAAAATTCAGCGTTTCATGTTCACGCCTTTTTATCGCTATAGGTTTGATAAAATGACTTACAGCAAATGACATCGAACCATTTCAGTGTGCATTCCTCTCGTTTATTTAAATAAATGTCCCCTAGATATTGCTGTAAATAAAGCATGAAAATGAACCTGAGTAAAAATGGGGAATTCAAGGTTTTTTACAAGTTTTTTATCTCTTTAAGTCGAATTCTGGTTTATATACTTGGTTAAAAGATTAAGAATAACAAGTAAATGTTTTTCTATTATTTTACATAGAGTATGTCCTTGAAGGCACAGTTTAAGGAGTTGACATGACTGAGATTTGTTTCTTGTGTAGTCATATTTTCAGTATACACACAGCTGAACAGTTAACATGCCAGTGAATGAATGAGTCGGAGAGAAATTGTTACAAATCTTTTATTAAGATATTCATTATTTAATCCATTTTGACATTTTCATCTATGATTTGTTTTTATCTTACAGTCGTTAATGTGCAATTACCTTTGATAATGTTGGGTCACAGTTACAGGGCTTTCACAAAGTTATTGGCACTTGGAACACAGAAAGAATAGGATGAGCAGTACAGGAGGTCGACTGGAGCTACGGGGTTACAGAGGGCAAGGCGCAGGGGCAGAGAAATGGGCAGGCCAGTTACTGCACAGGTTGTGAAGAAGCGCCGTTTCTAGGTAAATATATACCTCATGCTGTGAGTGCACGACAAACAATCTGACCTCTATGTGTGCGCGTCTATATATAATATACAGTATTTATCTATACATGTATATAATCATATTTATATATGTACTGTTTAGTGACAAAAGGTTCCCCATGCCGTGCCACACCTTATCCATTCAAGTGTGTAGGTCTACATGTCTTGTGAAGTGTAAACACATTCGCTGAAAAGGTACAGAACTTACGTTTTGCTTACAAAGTAGCCTTCCGTTTTCAAACACACACAAAGTAAAACATATCTACACTCGCACACCTCCTGCAGATGAAGCACTGTGCAAGTAGGTGGTGAGTGGAAGATTTTTTTTTTTAATTGAGTCATAAGAAGTAGAGTTGGCCCATGAGAGCGACTATAGATAAAACTGGACGTGTACCGTAACCATGGTTATTTCTGATCTATCACTGATCTCCAGTGTTGCGAAGAGTTTGTGAAGCAGGATTCTCTGACTCGGATTTCTGTATTTGGGCTCGGCCTCTGTTTTGTGGGAGCGGACGAATATGGCTTCCTTATGATTAACTAGTTCGCTGGTGATGTTTCCGCTTTAGCCATAACAGAGTTGATGGTTTCAGTCACAAGCTAATTTAAGCCAGTGTTGCTTGACATCGCTTTAAAGGCTTCTTTATGTTATCTTATAAATTTCATCCTAATTTGTCTGTTCTATAGGAGACTCATTGTCTTTTCTAAAGGTGTCAATAGTGATTAAACACTGGTTTCCCTCCAGAGGGAATGAACATCTTGTAATTATGACAATAAAGACATTTCAACAATAACGTGGCTATTTTTCATACCTGATCTTCTGTCTTTTAGCACGAACATTATCAGATTTAATGGACACTGTGCTAAATGAGACTTTATTATATTTTATTGCTCGATTAGGAGTCTGAAATTAAATTCAGAAGCCCGCTTTTCTGCCATTACAGTGAATCGATTTTAGAAAACCTTGAACAAAGGTTTTTTTGGGGGGTTTTCAGTTTTATGAAAATCTCCATGTTTAAGGTTTTCAGTATAACATCATGTGATCTCCCAGCAAACTCTTTCATGGATTATGGTCACTTTAACACAACCTAATAATTCGTAATTTAAACGTGTGTCCAACTGTAGACTTTGAGTCCTGATACGGAGAAAAAAAAACACCACCTGAAAGCCACGAAGCAAATTAAACACACATATTACAATTCAGATTTGACTATGTGAAAACCAGCGCTTTGCCTCTCTCTCAAACACATGAGTACACACGGAAGTGGAAGTGAAACATGACACCAGCTGCATGAGGGACAGGAAGCGCAACAGTCTTCAAAGATACTCCGGAGGTAAGTCGGGGTGGGGTGCTCATTTGGCATTTACAGTCAAATGCAAATGTGAGGTTTTGTTGTCATCATACTTACAAGGTACTGCATGTTTTGTTCTGTCCATATATCTCCTAATCAAAGCACCTAAGTAAACTCACTCTTATAACTTTAAACAATATGAAAATAGGTTGAGCTATATCGAACATGCATATAGTTATTTTTTTTTCAATGAGATTGACTCAACTGCCTTGAATAAGAAGCATATATACCTTCCCAGTTTTTACACTGTACTGGTCTTCAGAAAAATAGAACCTTTTTTTTCCCCAGAAGGAGAAAGTAATCAGTCGTCCGTTTGAGCATTTCATGAGCACATTCCTAATTCAGTATTATATCCACCGGCAACAGGAATAATCAATCCCCCGTACTGATCCCCATTCTGCACGTCAACACGCATTCAACACTAGCTTTCACATAAAAAAAAGGTCAGCTTTTGCCGCGTCATATTCAGACACGTCAAGCAACAGAAAGGAGGAACACTTGGTAGTCAACTCGACAGTCTTCTTGATTATTTACAGTAGGACTTTTTAAAAACAAAGAAACACAGTTAGACATGGAAAAAAAAGGACAAATTCCACCTAAAGGGATTGAATTGCTACACAACATTTCTCCAAAAAGGTGCATGAACCACTGTTCTTGTCATTAAGGTGCAGAAACCTCCACTTCCTCTCATGGAAGGTGCAAAATCATTTCAAACTCCAAAATAAAACGGTCAGCCATTTAGAATTTCCATATTAAAGAGGCGGTACATTGGATAAACGTAAATAAACCACATACCAGAATTCGCAGCCGCGCAATACAGAGAACTACAGTATGTCTCACACACACACACACACACACACACATGGATAGTACCAGAACACCTTTTTTCTTCACGCAATATCTGCTCTCTGGTATTGCCATACCCCCCAGCCTTCTGCTTATAGTTTTCAATTCATTAAAAAGGCACATTCCAATATTCCACAATTATTTCCCATGACTTTTGCATTTCCACAAAATGTCAGCAGTTTTTTTCCGTTTCAATAACTGTAGTACAAAGAAGTAACTAGCCGAGTTGTCAGATCAGTATAACCGTTATATTTCTACGAGTAAACGCTGCAGGTTCATAACCTAACAATGGCCGTTATCATAGACAACAGTCGAGCCAGCTGAATCAGTCTTATTCCTTTTTTAGCCAGTGAAGAGAAGATGAAATGATACAAATTCAGCAGTTCAACTGCTCATTCCATCGCTCCGCACTGTAAAATAAAGATAAAAATAAATGACTACGGGACCTGTGGTAAGACGGCTTCATTATGCTCTTTCTTTCCTGCAAAAATAGCACTTCTCCTTGTTTGACAAGATCTCTTTCAATAAAACATGAAGATCGAGAGTTTAAAACAATCCCTCTCGCTCTCTTCGCTCACACCGTTCTAGGCATGGGCACTCATATAAATATAGTTCGTCCTCTAAAAATATGTCCGCCTCTGATCACCTGTTGCCCTTCAGTTTTTCTTTACAGTCATCTGAGTAAAAAGCTTTTCCCTTCTCTCTGGATCACTTTTCAGTTTTATAGACAAACATGCTAAACATTAGAATTTATATGGTAAGAATTAGAGGTGGGGAAAAAACAAAACAGAAAAATGAGATTCATATCTAAAAGATATCACACGGTGAAACACTCAGGTGAGATTTTCTGGTCTCAAGAGAGGAGAGGTGAGGTGGGGGTGAAGAACACTCGCGGGGCGATGAGTGGAAGATGGTCGAGGAGGAAGAACAGGTAGTGTTAATCTATTTTAATAACATCTCTATTTCAAATTGAGTTCCTTCCCCGAGGCTGGAATACAAGGTGCCAGGCTTGCATAGAGAAAAAAAGCCACTGACACTTACATTCAATATACTCGCTACCTCTACTTCTAATCTGTCCATCAGCCATCCCCCGTCTCCTCCCCCGGCTACGCCGGTAACTTCCCCCCATCACCCGCACGTCAGGGAATGTATTTAATATGCAACAGTGAATGCGCTTACACACCTTAAAAAGACAAGGGGAGGCAGAGGGCAGCTAGGATTATAACTCACTCTCTCCCATTCCTCGACTAAGTCCATTGTACAGTCATGAAGCAAAAAATTGAAGCTTTCACATCCTGGTTACATCAGGGTAACAACCCCAGCAGTGTAGTATAGACAGTCAAATGTGAGATATCAGTGTGGGCCAAAGAGTGAGGAGGCAAGCAGAGCTGGGGAGTACTGGTGCGCGTCACCCAATTTCAACCTTCCCCAGACACAGTGTTCAAAATAATGCTCCTCCGTCCCCCCCCACGCCTTGTAGTGATTCACCTGAAGAGCCACCCGACTCCATGCCGGCACCGCCGGTGGCCTCCAGGGAGGCGGGGTCGAACGTGTGATCTGCGCCCAGGTTGTCGTCCTCCGTCTTGACGCCGTCGGGGAGGAAGGCGGAGTAGGCATCGCTCTCGGCCATCAGCAGCTTCAGCTTGGGGATCCAGCTCTTGCGGACCACACGCCGGGCGTTGGTGCACATGTCGGCTGCGATGGCGTTCATCTCGCTCTCTTTGAAGCTCGTGGCAAAGTTCTGGCAATAAACTGACATGGGGAGGGGGGAAAAAAACACAGGTTGGGCTGTTAGCACCTCATGTTCTGAGCTATAGGACCTGCGATGCAGTATTTTTAAAGTCTGAACACTTCATGTCCTTTCTCTGTATAATTTCCGTCACTCCAGCTGTTTATTTCACATAATTGCCTGCTGTAACGACTCACCATAAACTGCCTTGTTATCTTTTATAAACACCTAGCATATTTATGTCAGTTTTTGATGTTTATTAGTCTGATTAAATCTCTGCTACATGAAGTGCACAACCTTGGTGGTGTGATCGCAGCAAAGCAGTTACTGTTTTGTTGATTGTTTTCTGATAAAAGTCTTCTCAAGAGAAACGTTATACTTTTTTATTGCTCACTAGAGGAACACACATTACTAAGAGATTAATGTGTGGTGCGATGCTCCCCCACTCTGTACTCTTTAAATGTCTTTCCCATTGGGGTTTTCTCAGTACAACTTCACCTTTCTTGCAAGGTGCATGAAGAACTATAGCCATTTGAAGTCAAAGTTCCACTTGAGCTGACTCCATCCAACAATAACCTAAACTGGCTGCAGCTCCATATTCAATAGACAACTGCCAGAAAGCCAATAAGAATATTTCCCAAAATGTCAAACATTTTGCTTTAATATGAGCAAATACAACTGTGGACTAACTTAAAAGGATATACAGTATTTGCCAGACTCCTGTAGATCCCACAGATCCTATAATTTAGTATGAGGGGTATTAGAAAGGTTGTCATAATTGTAAATGAATCAGCTCAGAGACAGATCTCCAGCTACTTTACTGTGGGGAAAAGTGTTCTTCTGCACAAAGCCAAAACAAGCGTCACTTAGTTACAGATTTCAAGCTTTCCCTTAAGCATCTAAATACAAATTCACCAAGTAATATACACATGACTAAAAAATATTATTATAATATATAATATATAGTATTTTCTTTAGGGCCTGCCTGCTGTTGACGTTCACTTTAAGGGTGAATGCTGCCATCTTGTGGTCACGGTGAGTTCTTACCAACAGCAGCCGCTGTAATCTATGATCTGCATCTTGATCCAAAACTAGTACGGTGTGAATGAATGTACATTCCCCCTCTATCTGTACCCAACATCACAACGAACAAATGTTAAAAACTGTTTGCATGCATGCAGGCAAACAGCCACACACAGACAAACACGTGCGCTCACATTTGACCGCATGCAGCACTCTGTTGTCCAGGGGCTTGCGGCTCGGGTCGTTGGTGGACGAGCGGATGCCTGTTCCACAGCTATTGGCCAGAGTGTTCCTGATACATCAAAATAGAATGGACGCATAGAAAAAAGAGGAAAAAACAAAAATAGTTCTTTTATCCTTTCGATGCCAGAAGATAACAAAAATAGTTACATTTCTATATTAAAACAAAGCTTTGCCGAACTTTACATGAAACGCTTGCAGAAATAGACCCAGCACACAGACGGAAGGAACAAACCTGTCAAAGAAGGCGGCCAGCAGCCTCCTCAGCAGCACCTTGTGTCTGGTCCCTGCGCTCACGTGACAGTTCATTAGCTGGGCTCGCGATATATACACTGAAGTACCTGCAAACAATGCACATGCACAAAAAAATACCATCAACAAACAAATGTAATCAAAACATATGCCATTTTTGTCAAGTTCAACCTCAGGTTTTGATGGTTATGTACAGCAATGATGAAGTCAGGATCAGAAGAGATGTTGTATCTCAATGGGACCTTCCTGGTTAAATGAAGGATACTTAAAATAAATGAAAATAAATTTGATTCAAACATTGTTATGGGGAGTGATGAGGATTTAGGTTTGATTTAGCTTCTAAATTTTATTTTTTCGATTGTTTTTTTTCATGTTTCTATCTTGAATTTGTGTGTTACACTCAGTAAAACCTTACGACTCTCTCTCTCTCTCTCTCTCTCTCTCTCTGTCTGTCTGTCTGTAACATGCACACAGTTTATTGAGAGGTATGTAACCAAGCCCATAAGGTAACTCTCTCAAAGTGTCCTTGGCATATACACAATGAATCACATGTGCAGTACTGCTGCATAATCTGCATTCCCATGCCAAGCCCGGTCATTTGAGCACAGCTTCCTCTAAATCTGTATACATATATTGTCCTTGTCCTTTATAGACCTTTATATCGAGTAACATGGTTATATTGAAGCTTGAGATTACTTTATTGTTCAGTTGTAATGCAGATTACATAACACAGTATATCTTCCAAAATGATTAAAGGGTCTAGAGAAAAACTGATGATCAATTTTTACTTTATCTAAAAAAATCAAGTCTTCTTTTTTAAAGTGGAAATAGACAACTTCTTGGCTTGAACTTGTCATTATGATGTTAAAACTGATTGCAAAGTGTAATGGCGATAGAAAGAACGACACCATCCGCATTTAGATTGGTCCCCTATATGTCTTGCATTCAGGATGTTATTTCCTTCGCCAATGGGACGCAATTTTCACAGAAAAATTACGACTCGTTTTACGGCACAAAGGAATTGTGTCACCCATTTCGTAAGTAAAACAAGGGGGAGAATAGTGTTCTCCAGGTATCTATCCCCAGTGATGGAAATGGCAGACGGTGGAACAGCTGAATTGACAAAAACAAGTCAAAAAGGATCCCGTTGACGGAGGAACAAAAGCAAGCGAAGAAGGAGAGAGATAGAAAAAGAGACAAAACAAGTGTGATCCTCATTCACTCCATGGAGAGAGCTCCAGGACTTGAGAGGCTTCAAAAACTACGTGTAGTTTGTCTTCTTTCTACTAGATCATGGTATCTCAACCAGCGAACTTATTAATGCTACAGGACGTTTAACTCAAGATGAATTGTTCAAATTGGGATTTTTTTTCCAGATTGTTTACTGCACACAACACACACACACACACAGGCTGAATGCCTAACCCTAACTCTAACCTTCTGTAGTTTTAACCATAACCCTAAATCAAAGTTTACCTTTCAGAAAGTGAGAACCAGCAAAACATGTCCTCCCTCAAAGGTCCCTCAAATGTGTTGCTAATATGCAGTTACTTACACACATACAGACATACCTGAGACTAACTCTAGCTTCTCAGCGGGGTCTCCTTCCTCGTACAGTTTGGGATGACAACGGTTGCCTATCTGAGCGATGAGTTCCGCGGGGAGACACGTTAGATCTCGGCCTCGCATCCTACCGCGTGTCTCTGTGTGGTCTGGTAGAGCCTCCACACGCTCCCCAGCTGCTGGAGAAACACAACACTGAATTAGGACTGAATAAAACCCACATCACGTTTAGACAGGGACAATAAGTTGTGCTTATGAGCCTACACTTTACATGCATTAGAGAAAAGCTAAAAATATATTTCATATTCAAGTAAGTAAGTTTGAATTTCATCATCTCATATTGATTACCTGCAGCGCCCATGTTCAGCATGCTGTACATGGTATACATATTGCAGATTTGCCTATACTGCTCTTCGGCACATTCATCTGTCCCCTCCTCCTCCTCTTCGTCATCGTGGTAGCTGATGGGTGAGTCACTGGTGTAGGTGCTCAGGGTGCCGGGGCTGGCGCCCTCTGACATGCCGAGTCCTGCCGCAGAGCTCCCGTTGGTGCTGGCGCTGCTGCTGAGCCCGCCACTGGCCACCATGCCTGCCAGGCTGGTCGCAGTGGCCCCCATACCCATGGCCAGTCCGAGAGCTCCAGGGCTTTGGATGGCGCTGCCCCGCACAGCCTCTTGCGAATAACGGGCTGCCTTCCTGGCACCACCCCCTCCCCCTGAGCCGACCCCGCCTCCATCTCGGCTGCTTCCGCCCTCCCACAGCCGCTTGGCTACAGGGGTACAGACCACTGAATATGGGGTGGCTGCTTCTGGCTGGCTAGCTGGCTGTTCCGTCTTCACTCGTGACACCAGAGGGAGTGGCGTCAGGCAGGAGGCAGGTCGGCCGGCACTGTTACTGGTCTGTGTTACAGGGCTCTGAGGCTCAGAGGGGGGGGCCTCCTCAGCATGAAGGCCCTGGGAGTCACAGCTGGGGGAGGAGACCTACAAATGACAGCATAGGTGTACATCAGGCATACATCACACATTTATGAACCATTCCATATGTGCTGGTTCTGCCATAAGAACCAGTTACTGCTCTGTCCCAAAAATTTTAAACCAAAGCTAACTGTGGGCAAACGGTGGCAGTTTGATTTAACCTGTTTTGAGATCTCTGCCTCTGAGATACTGTATGTGCTATAATTGGTATTTGGTTTGTTTATTTGTTGCACTCAAAGCACTGAAAACTAGAAAGTCTCTGAACCCCCCCCCTCCTTTCAAACACTATGTCCCAGTTACTGACAAGTTTCTACGGAAAACTGCATTAGCTTTACCTTGAGAAAGAATTCGGTGCCCTTTTCCATGATCTGCTGGATCTGCAGGAAGCCGGCAGTATACATGAGGAGAAACTGGTCCCCCACCGTCATGCTGAGACGGCCTGTGTAGCAGAAAGACAGAATCTGCTGGAAGCTCTGGGGCTGCACGGCCGGCGGGAGCTCCACTACGGTGGGGCCGCTCTCATTGCCGCTACCACCTCCACCATTGCTGCTGCTGCAGAAAAGGTCCCGGAAATACGAACTGCTGGCAGCCAGAACAGCTCGATGAGCCTACGACCAAAAGGAGATAAGTGTCCTGTTAGCAATTCTGAGCGTCGTGATGATATAGTATAATGAATGTAAGATTTTAGATATCAGGCATGTCTCACTGTCTCTTAATGATCATAAATGAGAATTTCAGAAATCAATATTTTAGGCTGGTGGTGTTATGAGGGCAGAGTTATCTCAGGAGAATCTTGTAAACAACTATACAGATTGTTTTTACTGTGAAATATGCTTCACACTGATTTGGAGTTCTTTCTTGGAAAGAAAGTCATATTCAAAGCAACACTCAGCGGTCGTTAAAATGTTGGGACCTAAAAATGAGATTATATTACAGATACTTAACGAAACCTAATATTGTCGATAGATTTTAATACGATTAACTACCAGTTACAGAGGACATAAAAACACGTGTAAGAAATCTGCACAAGATACATTAAATGTGGTTGTGGTGACAACCTTACAAGGACACATTTTAAACCTGTTACACTAGCAAAGAAAGGAATATTCACAGAGAAAACCTTTTTTTCCTTTTAAATATGATTGAAGCATTTCAGTGTTTGTTTAATAGTTGAGAATAAGGGACAGTCGATGAGAGTGGGAAATCAAACCAATATTTACCCCATTACCTATCTTACCACAACAGAGGTGTGAAATCTCATGCAATCAAGGAGTCTGTCAAATGAAAGACTACAACAAGTGAGTCAAAAAATCAACCAAAAGAGGAGGGATTCATCAAAAGCACCAAATGTTTAGAGATAAAAAAAAACCCTGCACACTGTGAAAGTGTGACAGCATTAGAGGTTGGACTACGCATTGTCCACTCCAATTATAGCTACAACTACCCCTGCCTTTACACTTGTTCTGAAGAATCTATTGGCCTTCATTCCTCCATTAAAAACGACTGCCACGAAGCCTCAAGACTAAATGTTTACACCCAATTTTTAACGTCTCCAAATTGAACACTGACTTTTAACATAAGTGTATTTGCCATCGCGAAAACACTATCTTGACGTCACATCAGTACCTTGAAGGCATGGCCCTTGACCACCACGGACACATCGCAGTAGAGGCCCTGCAGCCGCTGCTCGTTCAGACACTCTAAAACGTTGTTGCCGAAGTTTGGGATCGCCATCTGGAGGGTCTGGGCCATGGTGCGCCTGCGCACACCACCAAAGGGTCTAGTTGGTAGGAGACAGAGAAAAAGCAAAATGGTTGAGCATGAGAGAGTAAGGAGGAAATTACACTTTAACAGTAAGAACGTGTTATACCCAAAACAAAACCTCAATGAGAAGACTTCACTTGGAAGCACCGATGCGTTACTCTTTATTTGTGTGAGCAAATGTAGTCTCATTACTCCAACACAGGGCTTGAATTGTAAAATGAATACTGGATATTTGTTTTAAATATAGAAAAGTCCTCCATATAGCAATAGAGGACAAACTTCTGCAGAGTATCTCATGTGATGACCCATCTGTTACCCTCTGTTCACCCTTTGATACAAAGATAACACTGCTTGATCACTGGCCATCAGCAGGGTCATGGTCCCAGCCAGGTGGGATATAACTTGGGCAGACCTATTCGCAACAATGACAAAAAAAAAAAGCCTGTTTCATCCTGTGCTGTTTCTTCGGTGTGAGTGTATCAGCAGGAAATGTGAGGAGGAGGTGTAACGTAACAAGGCTCTGTTAAAAGACAAAAAGCTCAAAGAGAAAGGAGCTAAAACAACAACAGAAACGAGGGGTGAGGAATGTCAGACTCTTACATTAACGGACACAATAAAATGGCTGAAAGTCTTTCACTGGCGCAAAGTAATTCTAAATATACACTAAACCTAATGCGGGTCTATTTTTCAGTACTGCCGGGCCAAAACATTAATAATGAAATGACCCTTTTCGGGAGAAAAGTAGTCCTGAATAAGAATTATGTCCCTTGGCAAACAATTGACAAAGGCCGCACATATTCCTCCACAGAGTCCTACCGGGGGCTTCTGGCAGGCTCGCAGGACATAGATATTTTAAAACAAAGTTTTGTTGAAGCTTCCATGGATAATCTACACTGCATTAATCCTATACGTCACTTCAGCCTTGCAGTAGTTGTTATTGCCAGAGGCAGTAAAAGCCTTGGGTTTTTTTATTTGCTCTCTTCCTTGAGCTATTAAATCCCGTGTCCTTATATAACTGGGTCATGTTCTTGTTATTCTATGTGCAAGTGAGTGCTGCCCAAACAAACACGGCATAGCATGTTTCCATTCACTTTTCTCTAAACAGTCAAACGCAAACACCCCCCCCGCCATGCATCCTCTCAGAAGATTCCTATATTAAGACGGTCAATATTAAATTAAAGTGACCCAATGTTCCCTCTGCTGTGGACACGAACATTGTGTGCAGTGCTGTCTCTGCTTAATACTGAGACAGCTTGATATTCTGTGACAGCACGTATAAAGACGTGTGTTGAATGCACGTTACACCAGATATTATGTATATAGATATAACATATATGCAGGATACAGGCCTGCACTGCACAGAAGTGTGCAAGCGCAGCCAAAGCTACTTTTGACACGGATGCTTTACCACTTAAAAGTGCTGCATAAACGCACACTGCACAAACACACAGAGGCACGTACCAAACAAAGACAATCTCCAACGCTACGAGAACGAAATGATTGAAGCCCACCCTGCGAGAGGCATACGACCAACTTTGGTGTGACTGACTTGACGGGGGCCGGAGTGAGCCGCCCCATCATATCCAGAGCCTTTCATTTGGGACCTCGCCAAGCTCCGGGGTAAAGAGAAATGCTCTCTTTGTCTCTGTCTCTCACTCAAGCTCCCCTCTCCCTCATACTAAAACACAGATGCGCACACACACACACAAACTCAAACAAACCCCACAAAAGGCACACTGAGTCACACACAGACATTAGACAATACTGCTTGTTTACAGTTTGGCGAGCCGCAGTGAGCACACATGCGTGCACACAGAAAGACACACAAACACGGGGCTGAGAGCTGGGTGTGTTTGCACAGTTTGCCCTGACAGTGATAGAGAGAATGTGACTGTGTGTGTGTGTGTGTGTGTGTGTGTGTGTGTGTGTGTTTGTGTGTGTGTTTGTGTGTGTGTTTGTGTGTCTTTATACAACAAGGAGGGGCAGCGGGGCCTGCAGAGATGAGAGGGATCATCTCGGGTCCTCGTCCCATTGAATATATGGAGTTCAGCGAGGGGAATGGGTGAAATTCACCCAAACTCGCCCCGTGGCTCAGATCACATACCAAACCAGCCTGGAGAAGGAGAAGTAGGCCAAACATACTCACAACATACTTAAGGACTTTTGATCGGAAGCCCTGAGGCTGTTTCACCGGCAGTCAGAGGGCTTATGTTGTGTTGTTGTGTTGTGTTATGATGAGATATAGCCATCGACACATTTCTGAACGTACACTGTGGGGAAGAAAAGAAAACAACGACAACAACAACTTTCCAGTTCGTCCAGTTCTACGATCGATAACATTATGGGGCTTGTATGCTGCTTATATGGGGGCAATTGTTGTGGAGTCACTGGTGCAGCTGGCTCCCACAATGCATTCCCTCCACGGGCCATTTCCTGGTTCTCACATGCCCCGTGCCGCCTGCGCGGCCGCGTTGCTCCGGCCGACGTGAAGACGCGCACAGGCCCCGGTTCTCGATGGACCCGACGGTCTCGTATCAGGGGGAAGCTCGTTCGAGGAGCGCTTCCAAACTTCTCTAACTTCACATTACCGAGGCTCCCCACGCACGTACCTGCCCTCCCCCCCGGGCAACAGTCCGCCTCTGTGACGGACAGTCATTTAAACAGGGGATGGGATGCGCCGTGTGCCAGGCTACACCCGCCGGCCGGGAGGGCTCCACTGTCCGCTGGCACCGAGGCCGGCGGGGGGGTGGGGACACAGGATGGTAGCAAAACCCCGGAGATGCCCCAGTGAGGGCGACGGCGTGTCACTGTTTACGTGCCGTCAAATGACATTCGCGTATATTTAATATGCATGTCTATGTCTTCAGTGGGATGAACATACCCCCGCCCCCCCTTGTGGCTGACGGACACGAAACGTGCCCTCTCCCGTCCGCAGCGGGCCCACTCAGGTGGCTAACGGCTAAGCTAACGCCAGTGTTAAATATTTTCGGGCTCGCCCCGGCGCACCATCCACCTCGCGCACGCTCAGCCCGGCGGCACGGCGAGTACAGTTCGCGCGCAGCACACGAGACGAGACACTTACCGCCGGGTGAGGGTCGCTGCGGCGCCGGTCGTCAAGCCCGAGAAGACGTTGCCTATTTAAATATTTTGGTGATGGGGGAAATCGCTCCCCATGCCATTCTCCATTCTACCGACATCAACAGGTCATCCCAGGACACGCAGCCGCTGAGGGCGAGCCAGACGGAACCAGTGCGGCACGGAGGGGGGGGGGGGGCACAACAAGGCACAATTCTTTACAACCGGCGCTCACAGGAGCTGCCGTGCCAAAAAAACTAAACAAAAAAAAAAAAAAACCCGGATGCCATTGCATTTTCACATATTTGTGTGAAGAGTCTCACGAAGTTAACCATTTGAATGCAGCCGCCGCGCTGCTTGCGGCAGATTTCACTCCAATTTGTTTGGAATCGGCTGAAGTTCCACCTGGGCCCTTTTCCTCTTTGGTCGCATACTTACCCCAAACTTTTATTGTCCCGTGTCTGCTGGACCATTCATCATCAGCCTAAATCCACGGCGCTAACTAACACCGGCACAGACACCCCCCCCCTTCGCCCCCTCCCCCCTCCCCTTCGCCCCCTCCCCTTCGCCCCCTCCCCCCTGCCGCCGCCGCCGCCGCCAGTGGATCCTCGCACGACCCCGCCAGGACTCCAGGTTAGCGGCGGACAAGACACTCACCCCCGCTAGGCCGGGAAGTTGACGCGGAGCGTTGGTTCACAGGAGGGGACGCGGCGCTCTCTCTCCCCGTTCTTCCTCGCTCGGGGCAGCCATTCAGTGTGCGCGGAGCGCCGATAGCAGAGCCATCGAGGGCGGTACAGTATCCCGGGGGATTGCGGAACGCAGAGCCACTGATCGCGCGGAGCAGAGGAGGAGGGAGGCAGGCATGACGCGCTCGTCACTCAATCGCATGATCGTCTCGAGCGCAGCCTCAATTTGGGGAGACCTATCCCACGGCGTGGACTGTTTGCGCATTGGCACAGCAACAGTAGCAACCTGCGAGGAGAAGCCGTCTCTCTCAGCGCCCCCCCCCCCACCTCTTTGGCTCTCTGTCTGTCTCCGCATATGAGTGATAGAATTGGGGAAAGTAGGCCGTGTGTGTGTGTGTGTGTGTGTGTGTGTGTGTGTTTATTTAACTTGAGTGAACTCGACGCATGCATATGAAATAGGGATATTGCCGCGCCCTTGCTGGCTGTAAACATGTGAAATCTTGTGGGCAATCTTATAGACCCCAGCCCCCCCAAAACACACACACACAACCACCACACGCACAGTTATAACTGTATATCAAATGATCTACAGTTGTATTATCTCGAATGCCCTACACAAAGCATGTCGAGGCCTGACCCCTGCTCAACCAGGCAACCCTGCAAAATGCAGTGGTCTTTAATATACATTCTGTGCATCTATACTGCATTTATTCATATGAGGCCGGGGTCACAGCAATTACCATGTACGTACACATTTCTCATACCAAAATTAGAAATGTCCCCTCTGGGGTTATGGATTATATAAATGTCCTCAAAAGTTATGCCTTAAGAAGGAAAAGAGATAATCTGCCACTTTTGTGGAACAGAGGGAAACGGAAACCAACTATTGTTGTTCAGTCCTGTTCATAATGGAGTCTATTCTCCAAAGTGTTTCATTGGCAGAGGCCCTGTCTCTCATACTGTACATGATACATTTGAGCAAAGACAGAGAAGAGGTAAAAAAAAACATTATACAGAGAAAACATATTCTAAAACTTAACATATAGAACATAACTGTGCAGCTCAATTTATTTCATGAATTTAAACAAGTGTACTGTGTATGCCAAGAGGAAATACTTAAACATCTAGGACTGTTTGCAGAATCCTTGTTGATATCGTTTTTGAATATTTTCTCTTAATGTCATTCAATAAAGTCAACTCATGATGATGATTAATTGTATTTTTTCTTGAAGTGTGAATTGTGAAATGTCTGGAGATTTAGATTTTCAATATTTACCAAATTTTATGCATCCAATGAGTCTTCACACTCGTGAACGCCGAATTTCTCAAAATATTCAAACAGAGTTATGAGGTATTTAAAATGTTTGTATTTGTGGCGTCACCTAGAGTCCGAATATTCCGAGACTCCATAGAAAAGCTAACATGTGAACACCGAGGTTGGTTACATTGACCTCAGTCAATTTTAATTCATGAGAATTTATATTAAATTCTTATTTAAGACACAGGTTCAAAAAGCTCTTGTTTCAAGTCTCGACCCATTGGAACTCCTCTGACGACTTCATTTTCTGCAGATGATGTATGGCAGTTTTCATGAGGATTATCAACGTCCTCAGACTATTTTGTTCTGCTTTCACTTCCAATTTTTGAAAAATTAGGCACTTTTAGAGCAGAATACTATTGGAGAAAAGAGTCTGATGACCCGAGAAATTAAAACGACAAAGAACTTTTTTCACTCCAGGCCAAGTCGTTTTCAAGATGAACACATAAAATGGATTGTCACAGTGCCACCTTGAGGTCAAGGAGCGCCATTTTTGCCTAGAATTATTGGCTGTGAAGATGTCAAAACAAGAAATAAAAAATCATTGAGTACACATGCAACAAGCAACAGGTCTTCCTGGTAATGAAAAGGCAAATAATAAAACAACACCTCTGCACCATTTGAAGAACATAAAAACTGTGCTGGACTAAAGATAGTGTAGCAGAGCATAATAGTCGAATACTGCTGTGTGATGACAGTGCAAGAGATCATATATGAGTACACCTTTGTTTGTTAATAAAAAAAAACATAAATTCATATTCCCATATCTGAATGTGGTGAGGTCTGGAGAAAATCAAATGTAATCAATAATATCAATTTTGCCTACGATTTTCTGATTAGGGGCATTTGACTCCAAACCAAAACAGATAAATAGGAAAGGATGTCTCTTTCTGAAATGGAACTAGAGGAAGTATATATCTATACCACCAGTCATAATTGAACCCCTCTGTTTACTGTGGTCCGACCCACAGACCCCGCCCCTCCCATCCGGGCCACATGCACAGGTGAATCATTTTCAACAGGTCAAGGCTTGCCAAAGGAGCTTATTCGTGGCGATTTTAGAAATAGTCAAATATGGACATAAAAAATAACCGTCTTCAGATGATTTGCCCATGCAGTTAGGTGAAGATTTGGGACCTTTCCTTTGAGGAGTTTTGTCACTGATACCCCCCGCCAAAGAGAAAAAGGTGAGTCCCTTTTGATTCAACGCTGTGGTCATAGTTGGCGTGATCCGCCAGTGAAGCTGATGTGTACAGATTTCGTCTCTGTGCATGATGTGTTTGGTCACGTGGCAGCAGCACTGTCTTAATTTGAAGTTCACTCTTTACTTGACCCATTCTGATTCGATATACAGTTGCCTACCCAAAACAGCGCCGTCTTTTGCAAACAGCCATAGCAATTCAGCCAATCGGTAGCGAAGCTAGTGCTTCCCGCTTTCCCGAGTGCGTCGTTCACTTCCGGTATGGAAAAACCACTCGGGACATCCCCGGGACCACATAACCACCTACACGAGCTTCTGTGGGTGTTTTGGGTTAGGTTAGGTTCGGTGTTGGTGTTGACAGTCTTAGTTTGTCTGTCAGGCCAAGAGCGGCCCTTTTCACTGCAGACAGTTTACCTGTCATGTCGGCGCAGAAGTTTGTTGTTTGATGCGTTCACTGTTCTGCAAACGTGTTAGACATCTTAGGCCAAGCATCATCTCTGTCTGGAATCCACTTTCAAGTGTGGGAAACCTTTATTTTATTTGTGAAAATTAAAAAAACAACAACTACATTTTACCGTTTTCTCTGCATTTAGACTATATTGGACCAGGTCCTTATCAAAAACCATTTTACCTAGACTTGTCAGATCTGGACAAGATTATCACAGAGATGCTTAAGGTCATTTAAAACACAGTTTGTGAATGGTGAAACTTTTATCTGATTTGTAAAAATGCAAAAATTAGATCAACGTGGAATTTTGTGACATGGCATGATGTCATAAGGGGAAGAGGGACTGTTGGGACTGATTTGAATATTCATTAATGCCTCAGGTTAATATTGAAGTAAAATTATATCTGTATATAATATTATATCAAACAAAACAGAAACTGCTGGTGCGGTTTTAATTCACGATTTTGAACATTATTTATGAAGTATATTCTGCTTCCCTATACACACAGAGTGAATGAACAGGAATGTGTGCGTGAAGAAACGCCAGCTCTCTTCTAGAGACAGGCCATGGTCACACTGTACATACAGTACACCTATGACTTATAAAGACTCTGAGAGGCATCTGCTTTTGCCTCACATTGTCTAATATTATGTTCCAGTTGCTCACTCACCCTAGAGATGAGATAAGATGTAACTTTATTGATACAGAATAAAAGCAATTGAGTATAGAAAAATATCAAATGTAAGAAGTACACGCAAGAATTCCAGTGCCTAAATTAAAAAAAATAACAAGTAAAATAAATTACAAACAATTCAAAGAATAAAATGAAAAAAAATAAAATAAAATAAAAAAACCTGGTCATGTCAATGACAAAGGAGATTTTCTATGCTATGTATTTGAGAACAGTTGCTAAAATAATGCCTGTGTTTGGGAATTTGGGGAATTGTATTTTTTATTGCCATAAACGTGCATAAACTGTTAAGATTTCGTTGGTCTATTGCTGTCACAGCACACAACAATATTGTTGGTCATAACTCTAAACAATCACAACAACAAATTACAACAGAATTTCACGCAAATGTCAAATAGGATGAAGTGATATGGTTTTACACCCAAAAGGTCAATCATAATGTCTGGCCACAACATTTTTTATGACGTTATTCAACCTCTTAACTCAGGAACAGAACCTGACTGGTGGTCAGGGGCATAAAACCATGAGGTGGTAATTCCAGTAAGTCACTGTCTTTTTCCTTTGCATGATTAGTAGTGAGACTTCTGAATGTGTTGAAATTAAAATAATGACAGCTTATACAGCACAAACAGAGCATCAGTTTAATTGCGTACTTTTGTACTTATTCATCGGGTGGCATAATGTGGTTGGTGTGGTTGTGCTCTGGGTTTGGCCTCCTTGCCAGGGCTCACCACGCCCTGATTTATGGGAGCTCCTACTTTTTATTGGAAACAGTTGTAACACTAAAAAGGACAAGGAAACTACTGCGACGTAAACGACTGCGAACAGGATACTTCCGTTTGAGATGGTTGATGTGGTTAATGCTGTAACATGCTTCCCCCCAAATTAATTGAATCACCATCGCAGTTCGAAAGTATCTGTACAAAACACTCTAAATTAGACCTATGCTTTTCATACTTTTTTTTAAAATTGACGTTTAAAGACCTTTTAATATGTTTTCTAAATATTGCCTGCTGTCAACCATAGATGCAACTACATGTGCAATGTCTGCGTGCGTGCGTGCGTGTGTCAGTGTGTGTGAGATAACTCTAAATATGGTATGAAGCTGATGCTGCCATGGCAATAAAAATGGTGATAATGCTGTAATAGTCGTTAGAATGACAACGTTCATTCATCTGTGATTAAAGTGTGGTTACTCATCTTTCTCTTCCCCTATTGTAATTTGGTTCCTTCTAAACTGCAATGGTTCGAAAGGAACATTTACACACTGGTGCTCATACTCAACAGTCTGCTGCTCTCTTGATGAGTGTGTTATAAGATAAGATTAATCTTTTTTTTTTTTAAATTTTATTTAGATAAGATAAATCTTTGATTCCCAGTTAAAGCTGACTGAGCATGTGTGCTCTTTTCATCAATGTAATGCTTCACACTCAAGCTCAATATGTTTATCGTTGCAAGCTGCTCAGTACGACCATAGCTTTCTACTCCACTGGATAGTTGTGGTTGAGTGCCTTGCTCAGTGGTGCCTCAACAGAAGTTGTGTTGAACAGAGGATAGTTATCTTGTGTGAGTTTGTCCCTGCTTTATATGGACCAATTAAAGTGGTCAAGCAAGGACATTAGAGGGAGGGCCTTGGTATGAGAGAATGGGATGGTATGGGGCGGTTAAACAGGGAGACACTCTCCAGCAGCCTGCTGGGCATGGTTCCCTGCTTCCCTGTTGCCGGCCCCTTGGCACTGAGACTGGTAGGAGCATGCTGTGACTCCATCCCAGCAACAGCGTCACAGATTTGGGCTGACTGCCATGGGGTCCCCAGCCAATCGGGGCATGCATAGTGCCAGATCACTCCAGATGCAGCCAATAGTATGTCGAGATGTGCTGAGTGTCATCCCTCCCAGATGTGAATTCCTTAAAACCCACAAGGTACACAAATGCAGACCCAAACATGCAACTCTAACTCAGTGAGACGGTGTGTGCACACATTCACAGTGACTGTGTGTGTACCTGTGGAGAGGAGAAGAGACACAAAACCGCCTCTGTGTTTTTAACTGAATGTACATCTGTATGAAGCATTTAGTAAGCTCAGTTAAGACCTGTCAGCGTCTTCTAATTACTTCACAACCAGTGTTTCACATAGACGTGGTATATAACCACTGCTGCATGTGGAGCTTTGTCTCACTCTTGTGGACAGTGTGAGGAAAACATGTGAGACAGTTAACTGTATTTCTGAGTATATCCATGAAGAATAAGTACTGTAACATCATAATGAGTAGTCATTTGTTTTATTTCAATCAAAAAGTATTTTTTCCCATGTTTGAATAATTTCTTTCTTTTTATATACGGGAACAAATCCAGTCTTTATTCATTATATTGGTGTTAAAATCTCAAAGTCATAATTTAAAGAAGAAATCAGAAATAAATGAATATAGTCCACATTAATAGAAATAAAGAGAAGAGGAAAAAAATGAAATTTAAAAAGAAATAAATTAAAAACTGGGCAAGCCACAATTAGGCCAACCCCTACTCCTGTTTGTCCACTTTTGGATAAGAAAAGGTGATCTGTCCTGTGATCATCATCATTTAGTCTAAAAGAAAAGGAAAAACAGGATATATTATTAATTACATAAGCTCAATTCTAACTGCCCCAAAATATTAAAGGTCTAAAATAATATCTATATTCTATTACAACCATAGAAATGACATGAAGTACTGCACTGGACGATTAGAGGATTACTTTAAAACACCAAAAGAACTACAGCTGCTTTATCTCACCTTTATTACGGTGGCCGAGACACCATAGATGACAGATATGAGGAAACAAAGGAGGAAAGTTAAAGCCATATACCAGCTTTCCACACCTACATCTATGTTCACATCGTTGTACAAGATGTCATCGAAGAAAGTACAGGAGTCCAAAGTGTCTGTGGAAGAAATAAAACTAGAACTGTTACTTTGACTTTGTTACCATGTTCCAAGGACTAAAAGACTTTAATAAAACATCCATGCAGTAACCATGCTGACTCAATGTGTGAAATAAGTGGTTAACCTAGTATATGGAACCCTTAAGGTGCAAGAAGATGTGGATCAATAGACAAACTCGCACCTGGTTTAGATATATTCAGAGATAGAGTGGTGTTTGCATGTGTCACCCTGCAGGTGATGATGGCTCCAAGTAACCAGCTGCCTTTGGGCAGACGCAGGTGGCTTTGGACACTGAACTTTCCACTCTTGCTTTTGTGGGGTTCACTAGTGTTGAAGTCCAACAGTTCCATGGATTCATCAAGGAACCAATTGATGTTAATGGATGCGGGGCTGAAGCCGAATACCAGGCACACCAGTTCATTTGTGCCCTGGAGCAAGGTGGCCGAAGGTTTACTATGGATCACTGTGGCTGGGAAAAATAAAAAAAAGTTAAATTTTTCCTTTTTTCATTAATTGGTATTAAGAAAGGTCATGGGGCTACCAAAAAAACCTGGAAATAATAAAAGTCACAATGTAAAATGTAGGCATGGAAATCAAAAGCAAAAGGCCATAAAAAAAACATTTAAGTAGGAGAAAAAAGCATATCAGGCAATATGCTATCTTTCCTCTTTACCTTCGTGCTTATACGACTGCTATTAAGCAACACTGAAACCAGAGGAGAATGAGAATCTCTACAATATGACGAACAACAACAGTGAACTGCAATTCTATTAAATGTTAATCTCAACTCACCAAACACATTCTTTATGGCACTTTCAAAAGGCATTTTGGATGACTCATGTCTGACCACACAGGAATATGTGGAGCTCTTGTCTTCAGTTTTGGAAATGTTTAGTCTGCTGCTCACTGAAAAAGTGCTGCTGCCTGTGAATGTCCATGGAGCACTGTTGGTGTAGCGAGTTAATGCGAGTCTCCGCCCATTCTCTTCCCAGTACACTATGATATCGGATGGGTAATATCCAGAAACGAAGCAAATGAGTGTGAGGACATCTGACGTAGAGAGCTCAGAGGCAGTTGGTTGTATTATCTTCACTGTTGGTTGATGCGGGTCTTGAGAAACAAAAAAGATTACAGCAGTCAACGAGCTAATTCAGTCTCACTAGTGACAGCCAGCACAAGCATCCTGGGAAAATGTTTTTTCACTTATGATTTTCTAATGCCTATATGTTAAAATCTAGAAAGTCAGAAATGCAAAGAATCAATTTAATAACACAACCTCTGCTTTTGCTGATATGGTCCTTGTAGCCTTGGCTGGAGCAGGGGTGCTTTCCTTCACAAGACACTTGTTTATATCCATGCCAGTCCTCTGCCGACACGTTGAGGAAGCTCCACAAAGTCTCTGTCCCATTACTATGACTCACTGGTGACTCTATATGGAAATTCTCAGAATATTTGGCCCCGTCTACTGTCCAGTCAATGGAAAAGTCATTAAGATGAGAGCCGACAAGAAGACAGGTGATAGTCACTTGTCCCTTGTTCTGAAACTCCTGGAGTGGCGGTCCCTGAACATACACGCCAACTTTCTGAGATGATGCTGGAATTACTGGGGGGGAAAAATAACAAGAACGCAACAATTATCAAGGAATGTTTATGAGAAAGGAATGTCTCAAATTGTTATTGATGATTCAGAAACGGTACAAATGTATTTATTCTACACTCCATGCATTCCTTTTACCTGAGCAGAGGCTGACATCTTTGCGAACAAATTTAGTCAGAGACGTGTCACCCACTTCACAAGTGAAGACTTTCCCTGTTTTCCACTCTGTCTTGATGATATGAAGTTGACTGGTTACTGCCACGTGTCCGTCTGCTCCCATGGTGACATCATTGTTTGAAGATATTTCCTGAGACTGTGAAAACCATTTAATTTGAGGGTTGAAGCCCCATCCAAAGCATATGAGTCTCTGTGGTCCTGCCTCTTCACCGGGGACCAAAAGCAGTTCCACAGAAGGGTCCACTAAATTAGAGATGATTCATTGTATCGATGAGTCAGTCTGTTGCAGATTAATGAAGTGTGAAAGATTAAATCAGCTGTAATGATGGGAAAGAAAGGTAACTCCTCACCAAAAATATTGCCAATTGGCTCTGAGTTGAAGCTGGGGGAGAAGCCTTGATTGACTTTGCAGGTGAAATTTGTGTCTTTATTCCAGTGACTTTGAGCGACGGAGAAGCTTCTCATGATTGAATGGAGGCCTGGGGCTTCAGGAAGATCAACATACTCTCTGTCAGAGATGTCAACATCATTGGCCTGAAGGGTCACGTAGAGGTCACTCGAGGAGAGTTGTGTGATGTCGCACTCGAGCACAGCACTTCGTCCCTTCAGCAAATCTGGGAGAGATCTCTTAATCTCCACTGATGGAGCTGTAAGTGCAGGCCCTGGATGATACAGAGAGGAAACGAAGCAGAATTAATTCTTGACAGTCCCCTGCAGTTATAATGCGTCTGATTTTCATGTTCGTCTTACCTCCGACCTCAATGGTCCTCTCTCTGGATGAGAAACACTTATGGTCAGCTTTACATGTTATAAACTTGAGTAGTTTCCACTGACTTGAGGAAACCGTCAAATCAATGATGATATGAGTTGCGTTCCTAGCCTCTTTCACTGTGCTACTTGGTGCAATGCTTCCATTCATCAGCCAGGTCACTTTGGCATCGAAAAGAGTGTGGACAGAACATGTTGCTCTCACTTCAGATGCTGCCATCATTACAGTCTGGAAGCTGGGAAACTCCACATCAATGGAAGGAGGGGCACTTGCATAGACTGCAGGAAAGATTGTTTTTGTTTGTCCACGTTAATCTTTTAAAAACTCTTAACTTATTCAACATACATTTATATAGCATTGCATTTGATGTTTATATTGTGCTGCAAAACAGTTGATAGACTTACTTTCACAAATACTTAATGTTTTTGCAAACTCTGTTTCTTTTTGAAGGGCCTTGCATTTGAACATTGAGCCGCTTTCCCACTCCGTCTTCTCTGGCTCAATCTCACTGCTTAGACTGAAGGTTTTCCCCATTTCCTCAGTATTTTGCAGCTTTGTTTGAATTGGGGCAATATTAATTGGTTGGTTGTCCTGTTGCCACTCCACTTTCAATTGTTCGGGAATGAAGCCACTGAGGGTGCAGATGAGTTTGACTGGGGAGGCCCCAAATTCACCTTCCCAGACAGGTTGCAGTCTGATGTGTGGAGGGACAACCTGTTGATCTGAGATAGAACATAGATTATTTTGTCTTTACTTGCCTCATTCCAAATGTTAGATGTAAAATGAGATGAGCTGATTTGATATCTTCATATATACATACCTTCAGATTGTTGTCAAGCAACCAGCTGCATAGCCTCAATTCTAAATGTAATATCTTTGTATTTAGGCTAGTTGGCAGAGTTGTACTTTTACAGTTTCTGGTAACTTTAAGTCAGGCGGTAATAGGGTTGGAAGTCTGTTGCGCAGATGTTGCGGCATGACAGGACACAGCGATCACAGCCAGCAGCAAGCAGAAGCATTGGGTAACATCAGGTCCCAAAAACAGTACCAAAATACAGAAGTGAAACGATACAAGGAGCAATGATGCATCACAGACACCAGGTGTGAGGTGTGGTTATGCCAGTAAGAGAAACTGAGTTAACGTTTACATAAGTTTTCACGTAGATTTCATTTTCATACTTTCCGAGTCTATTAATGTCAGACTCGAAAACGAACCAACTGTAAAATCTCAAAATGTACATGTTGAGATGAACGAGAGCTTTGAATCCAGGTGCTGGGGATGTGATGACCATAACCTCCTATTATATAATCAAATAAAAAAAGACACAATTTGTAATAACACTGTATTTTGTATCAAACTTTCACAAATCAAACAAGACATTACAAACAATTGCAAAATAATGTAGGAGGGGCAAAAAAGTAATATCAGTTTGTTATCTTCATTTAAACATTTTCAAAAAGACATAAGGCTCTACTTATTTTAATGTGGAAAGGGCAATTGCGATTACTTACATGATACTTAAGAAAAAAATGTGTGGAAAAAGTAATTTTCAGAGAAAGCTTGCCTTGGCTCATTTAACCTGAAAAGACAACAACAAAAAAAAGAAAGAAATATGGATTATGATATATATAATAATATAATGAAATAATATATATGAAAATTATCAAATTCTTTGTTTTTTTGCCAGTTAAATTTAGTTTAAAGTGGAAATGTATGACAAATGTATGTATGACCAACATATGGCCGTAACCACTGTCACAATTGCTTCATCATTAAAAATATATTACACATAAAACATAAATACCTTTTCTGACCTCTTTGTAAGGATGTCCTTCATTATTTTTGTTAAGTCAGGTCATGTTCATTAAGTGAAGCACTGTACCATGCAGGTACTTTACTGATAATTTATATTTAAATGGTCTTCTTTGTAGTTTAGTTCCTTATTTGATAAGTTAGTTCAGCTCAATGAACATGATAAATTTTTTTTCAACATGCACCATCAGTAACAATTACAGAAACGGACATAATTCAATTCTCTACACTTTCCTTAAGAGATTATTAAACCCCTTTTGGGTATTTTTTACTTTTCATCGTTCATGTTTATTCTAATTTTATTGTGATTCACTGCATGAAGTGACCCAGCCATTACTGTTATTTTATTCCAGTTGTTGATCAAAGTGGTAAATAAAGTATTCACAACTGCAACAAGAGGACAAATGTATGGGGTTTTACCTTGAAAGCAATGGTTCCAATAGTGAACAGAAGAGTGATGAGGAAGAGAAGGATGAAGGTGAGGGCTGTGTTTCCCATATTATCTTCTTCTTTTTGCATGGAGCTTTCCAATTCATTCAGGATTTCTGGATGTAATGTACAGTAATTATCCAGTTAATACCCAGGTCAGTCCACACCCACCTTCGAACAAAATCTCATGATAGTGAGCAGTACATTCTATTAATTTCCTTTAGTACATTTTTAACCTCACAGTTTCAGAGTGGATTTAATCGATAACTCAATCAGTCAGTCAGTCAATCCAAGAATAAAATAAATGACAAGTACCGGCTTGTTACTTATTTCCTTGTTAATAGTTTGCCAAGAGGCTAATGGCTTGGAATGCCCTTCTAAACTATTGATTATGTTAATTAAAATGCTGATACTGATTTGCTTTTGAAAGACCCCCATTATTGGTGAGGCATGGTGACTTGGCTTGTGAGTATATATCTCTTTATAATTTGACTGAGAACACAGAGCAACAGTGACTCCTGAAACAATCATCTATTTTGTGTTGGGGGTGCAAGACGCAGTAGAGGAAACACACATGCACAGGGAAAAGTCACATAAACAGCGTTCATGCACGGTCTACATACAGAAATAGAATTATTTTTTCCCCCAAAGTTAGTGGGATTTGGTGGTGGCATTTTTCTAGTGAATACAATGTGAGCTTTCAAATTTTAGACATTATATTTAACGGATAATGAATAATAGTTAGGTGTACGATTAACATGTATCTCAAAATAGTATTGAATAAGGACATGAAGTGCATGCAACAAACAACAACTGATTTGCAAAGTGCTTTTTTTATTTTGATTTTGAATCTGCATTAAAAAGACAAACACTGTCATATCACAAGCAACAAACATCAACAAACAGCAGAAGACACAGCGACACAAAGTAACATCTACTGGGACTTGCACGTTTCAGGGATGTTCATGTTGAGGTTGACCAGGTTGATTTTTTCACATGTTTTGTACCCAGTGGATCGGACAATGGCTTTAGTATTGTTAACCACAGATTGGTGGTAAACTATGCAGCTGTACATCGCGCCGTCTTCTGTCCACTGCTTAAGGCTTAGTGATAACTGGCCATAAGCAGAGTAGGACCCATTGCTTTCTATAGGGTTTGTGGTATTGAACTCATATTTTGAGTCTGCCATTTCATCATCAACAAGCCAAGACACGAAAACCTCCTGAGGGAAGAAGTCTTTCACGTAGCAAGTCAGGGTCACCATGTTTTTTCTCGTGTGTTCTACTGGTGGCAGCATAAACACTGAGGGACGCTGGATCTGCCCTCCTGCAAGCATGAGAGCACAATTAGGCCTCCTGCCACATATAAAAGTTGCTACACAATATACTTAGAAATGGTACTCATAACAAGTCTGATGACATGACAAGAGAAATTATACGCAGACTTCTATTGCACAGTTGCTGAATAGTCTTACCAGTAGTCCTTTCATACAGCACCCTATATGGTTCAAGCGAATCTTTATGGTCCACAACACAGTAGCGCTTTATCCCCTGGCTCCATTCGTCATACGTGATGTCAAGTGAGAGGGAATATTTTTTTTTTTCTCCAACAGGGCTCATTGAGGCACCAACCATTTCGTTTTTATACTGGTTCTCCCAATAAATCTTTTCAACAAGTCCCTTGTTGACCGTGACATGACAATTAATAGTTCCTGCCCTTTGTAAAAACATTTCCTCTACTGTGGGGCCTTCGATATATATGTCCACGTCTGCCTCGGTACATTCTGTGGTCACTGAGTGAGACATTATTAAAGGGATATTATTGTAAAACCATTGAAATGAAATGTACATTAAATGTTTTAAGAAAAAGTCCAAATTTACTCACCACACGGTCCTCGAGGATTGTAGATCACAGATGTATTTGTGATTACATCACCTTTGTCATTTTTTCCCTTAAACAAACATGTAAACTGAGTTTTTGCTGGTACGTCACTGGTCTGCACTGTGATAATACTTGCTGCACTGTACAGTGTACCATTCTCGCTTTCTTTCCCCTCAGAAGTTGTCTTGATTTCATTTAATTTGTCAGTGATATCCTCTTCATTTTTCAGCCATTTGATCTCATAATCTTTTGGTGAAAAGTCCCGGGCAGAGCAGAGGAAGGAAGCCTCGTTTTCGTCACCAGTATAGGCCGACACTTTAATATCTGGTGACCTGTACAATATCTCTGAAAAACAAACACATACACATATATATCTATGCAGAAGCAGGGAATGATATATATATATATGCAGAAGCAGAGATGAACAATGTGCTACATTGACTATGTAATTTAGATTTATTGCAGATTTAGAATATGACTTTTCTTTTCAACCGTATGTTATGCAACTTGAACAAACAAACGAATACAAAATACTTTATTATTATGATTGTAATAGGGTAATAGTTTCTAAATTGTGCAGTCAGAGTCAAAAGAAAAATATGATTTTCATAAAAAAAAATTGAATAGCAGAGCTTTAATGCTCGCTTCTGCATATACATTGACTTTTCAGGCAAGCACACATGTAATGTGAATGTTAATTGTCGACATACAATAAAGACGGAGATTGGGAAGAACTGGGATTATGCAGACAGATGGAAAGAAGCAGAGCACACTGCAATATTCTGTCTTGAGACAGACCATGCAAATGGCATACAGTATATTAATATAAAACCAAAATAGAGGCTGAATACACATCAGCAAACTTCAGCCTTCTCATTCCACCTCACTGTTAAGTTTGTACTTGTAGTTATGAAAATTAACAATAGTTAGGGATATTTCTCCCTATTTAATTTGTAAAATTAGTTTTTTATCAGTTATTATCACCAGTCATTTGCTAGCCATATCTGTAAATCATTAAAAAAATGTAGTTTTGAAATATAAAAATTGTTGCAGTTAAAAAAAAAATGCTTACAACTCTGCCAAGTAAACCTACTAGAATTCAAATCTATTAAACAGGTTTTACGGGTCTTTAGCTCTAAGGATCATAGGTCTTACTTGGCTTTGTTATGGTAACTTCTTGATTTCCTTCAGCATGGGTCACAGCACACTGGAAGGCCTCCATTGCGTCCCAGTCCTCTCTACTGACTTGGATTTGACTGACTCCCGTGTAGAAGTTGTTTTTCTGTACTGGAGGGTACTGAATGAAGTCCGTCAAGCCTGCCCCATTTTTGTTCCATTTGAAAGTCAGTGAGGAGGGTCTGAAGTCAGTGGCAAGGCAGCCAAGAGTGACCATGTTTCCAGTTCCAGAACCACATGGCATCAGAGGAAACACAGTTGGTCCCTTTGGGGTGGCTTAAAAAGTAAAGAAATAGAAGTTAATTAAAAATACCAAATCAAAAACATAACAGAACATTTTCACCAATAATTAATTAAAACAAAGGGTGAAACACATGAGCCTTTTTCTGTCCTGTTATAAAATACAGCTTTGAAATATAAATGTTGAATGTGGAAACTTTCCAGTACCATCGATCCACAGACCTTTATGTCGAGGGTTTTTTGCGCTACACTTAGCCACCTCAATAACATTATTTGCTGCACTACTCTAGATATTAATAGATAAATTACTTTGAAAGCACAATTTGATAATAATCATGTCATTTTTTTTTAAATTTGGAGGGAGGAAGGTGTTAAGTCGAGAAACAGTCATTAATTGAGTTGATGAACGCATTTTTGTTCAATTTCAGCATTTATGTATGAGATTAAATCGTATTCTTACCTGAAGAAACGGTTACCATTGTACCCTTTCCCCAGTAGTCAAAAGCCGCCCAGTAGCACAGTGCTGAATGTACTTAGTTGTTAATATGAAAAGGCTAAATCTACTAATGGTGAGCACAAAAAATTTATCTCAACATTTAATAAAATCTGCAGTTATAAGATGTAGTTAAATTATCTATCGCTGCTTTCTATTTAGAATATGGCTGTTTGAATTTCAACAGTACAGCAATTCCCTTTTGAATTGAAACTTCACATGGTGAGAAGTTACAGTAGAATTTAAACACGACACTTGAAACTAATCCCTCTATACATTTCAAATGGTAGAATTCTTACCTGATGACACTGTTACCAGTGTGCCTTTTCCCCAGTAGTCGAAAGCCCAGTAGTCACAGTTAATAGAGTCAATTCACCCTTCTTACAAAAACACCTTACTCCACTTAAAACTAAAATCAAAATCACACCAAAATAGACACCATTTGATAGATGCATGATCCCAACGAGATAAACAGCCAAGAGGTTTAATCTTTTAGCAGATTCTTTGGCAGGTAACAAAATACTGTTGTCTTATCGTGACTTCACAAAAATTCAGATATATTATTTAGTGATTTAACTAGGAATTTCTTTGTCTAGTCAGAAATGAGTGAAATTACATACCCGAGGTGATGGTGACCATGGTGCCTTTCCCCCAGTAGTCAAAGGCACAGTGTAACATCCACTTAACTACTTCATTCAAAAATGTGTTCCCATTCATCAACTCTTTTCAATGTAGGTTATTTTATGACAATCTACCCTCTGACAATCTACCTTCTGACTCGTTGGCTTTTGCAGATGAGTCTAAGATGAAATAATACATGAATTTAGCCACCAAATTTTAAATTGAGTATACCTGTCCACATTTAACGTGCAGTATTCCAGAAATGAATGACCTGCAGGTGTCACAACTGTTTCTTAAAAAAACAGGAAATTAAAGATTTAAATCGAAATCTAAAAATAGGAGGAAGAAAATAAGATTGGCTTACCTGATGTTACTGAAACCGTTGTTCCTTTGCCCCAGTAATCAAAACCATACTCACAGTATGATACACCAAAGCATCCAACATTCAAAAACTAGCAGCATTATAGAAGCTTGATGCCACTTAGATATACATATGCTAAGTAGACCAGTGTAATTATTAAATTTTCAGACAAAGAAAGTCAAAAATGCTTCTTTTACCTGTTGTGACTGTCACCATTGTTCCTTTTCCCCAGTAGTCAAAGTAGTAGTCACAGTGACATGTTTCAACAGCACTTTAGTGCAAAAATATTTTATACTTTGTATCATGTAATAAATTATGATACTAAAGCAAGTGAAGCACTGTATGTATCCTACCAAAATTTAACAATACCTTTTTTTCCCTGCCGATTACATCCTAGTGTAAAAACAGTTTAAACCAATGTAAATGTAAGAATACACCAGAAAAATTCTCGTTTTCACCCAAACATAGATTAGGTGAATTATTACTCACCAGAAGTCACGGTCACTTGTGTCCCTTTCCCCCAGTAGTCAAAGTAGTCATCACAGTGATATATTACAATCTGTTTCTAGTACAGATAGTTTAAAACAAGAAACAACAAGGTTTCACTGACAAAGCAGTTCCCACTGAACCATTTATTAATCATTTCCCTTGAGATGTTCATTTCCTGAGGTTATATAAAAATGTGTGTTTGTTAACGGTCGGCGAACACTTCCTCTTCATCAGACCCTCCTGTCAGCTCCACTTCCTGCAGCACGGACTTCACACAAACATTACCACAACCAAACATTTTAAGCTTGATACAAGTTACAATCACAATTGAGCTCTGTGCCCTCAAGTCCACATCTTCATCATTGAGATAAAAAAGAAAAAAATATATCAATATCAGAATCTTCGCACATGTTAGTGTGCGAAGATTCTGATATTGATATATATTTTTATTTAATGTCCAATAACTATAGCATACTCATTCATGTTAGTCATGCTATTCCAACATGCAAACTTATATAAAATATACTATTTATCAGGTAAAAGTGTAAAATGTATATTATTAACAGAAAACATTTAATGTTATGAAGTGATAAAATGATCTCGAGCAGACACAGGCAAGGTCAGTGAAGAGATAGACAGTAAAAACACTATGGATTTAAAAAAAAATTGTTTCACAGATACCCACTGGGATTTCACCCTCTGTTTCAGATTGCCAGTCCAAGAATGAGTACATGTACACTAATAAGGATAATACAATGCATGGGGCTGTAGAGAAAGAAGAATAAGTCTGACCCTCTGGAGGTCGTGTCATTTTGTCATCTGTCTACAAATAACACTACATCCAGAGGGTCAAACCCATTCTTCCTTCTTATCACCATATCATCCACCATGCTCGTAGTTTAAGGTAGCATATACTATATACTATAAGTAATCCAATCATCATATGAAATGTTTCATATTGTGAAAATGTGCGTCGCTATAATGTGAAAATATTTTTTACATTACATGAAAAACAATAGCATTTTAATCTTATAGCATCATACTGATGCATTTTTCTTTTTCCTGACATGGCAGCAGTAGGCCTCCGTACCTACAAGCCATATTAGTGCTGAACATTTCACATATTTAGGACAGATGTCCTGCCCTCCAATTGGGCCTGTGGTTCTTTTCAGCGCAATTTACAACTTGCTTGACAAAAGCAATCAATCAGAGCAATTTTTTTAATAAAGTCACATTATTGTAGCCTTGATTTATAGTTGAACACATTTAACACATTGTCAAATTTCAATTCTGTAGACCTATGTCAGAAATGTATTATTTTCAAAGAATACACACCTTTAGTTTACAGTTAAAGGTAAACTGAGAGAGTTGCTCCTTTGGGTTGTGATTTGGGCACACAGTGTTGAACCAGAGGAAAAGAAGAACATCGAAGTAAGGTTACAGTAAAGTTAGCTGCAGGAGCAAGATGTTTGAGGCAAGTGACATTGGCAGAGTTAGGAGCTAATTTCAGGGCACATTAGCTGATAAGCACATTGACTGATAACTCGTATCATATTGCATTAACAGACCTTTTAGGCTCTTTTATTTGCAACGACAGGCACATGTACAGGTGAGTTGCCTCTACAGGTGAGAACATGTTGCCCCACAGACACTGAAATACAGAAACAGCACATGCTTGGTTTGCTTTACCACAAGCTAATTTAGGACTTGTTATGCTGCATTTGCACCTAACGTGGCGCAAAAGATTACATATATGCAAACTTTGTGTCACTTGTGCCGGGCGAAGCGATTAAGGCAAAGGTGTGAAATTCCCGTGTATTCCTTTAGATATTTGTTTTCCATAGATTCCAAATCTATGAAGAGGACATTCTGTAGTTTCTCTGGCCTACTTTTGCGTTAGTTCTGGCGTCTCAGTCTTTGGCTTCAAGAATAAAGATTCCGTTTGTTAACTGGCTGCGGAAGCACCTGTTGTGGTGAAGATTGTTTCCTCTGGGTTACATAAATATTAACCAGTAAGGATGTTGACAACCACAGGTCCAAAATGCACACTTTTCATTGGTCTTGTGATATTGATTCTAATTCAAGTCTGCTGGTCTTTGAGTTTAACACCATGTGTGTGTTATTATAGATGTGCATTTAAAAATATGGATAACAAATGGGAATGTTGCAATTAAATGCTTATTGGATCCTTAATTCGTGAGTGAACAAAGATCTACTGTACTTTTGCTTTTATGCTTGCTTCTTGTAATAACATTTGCTGACACAAAGCTTGAGAAAGAAATTAAGCTGTTTCTGAGCTATTACGATTTTCCAGAGTATTTCAGGGTAAAACTGAATCAGGATGTAAATTCAAATGCAATTTACCTTTAGACTGTTTCACTGAGTATCACCTTGCTAAAGAGTCTTGTAGCACTGAAAAATTTCCCAATTCAACTAGAGACATAATTACTTGGGTACATATTTTTGACATGTGCCCTCAGGTGCTGGAATAATAGGCAAATTTAAGCTTTCATAGCTTTAATTTTACCTTGAGATTCCATAATTTTGCCATCTACAAAATCCCAAGGATATGCATATGGGAAATGGCCGTCTTTGCTGCCAAGTTGGGTTCTAACTTTTTGCCATTATTACCACATGGTTGTTGTTGAGCTCTTCACTTGTTTCAGCTTGACCTATATTGTGTTTTCAATCAACAAAAGTAAAGTTGTGTGACTAATGTCTGTCATGCAGGCAAGGCAGACAGCCGACATGTTGCTGTACAATCGAGTATTCATTTTCACAATAAACTGTCTTATTTCTTCAACAATGAAATTATATATCATAGATACGATAATCGTTGAAAACCCTAGCGTATGATAAATCTGGAAGATTTCGTGAATAATTGCTCTCTTTCTTAAGACATGGGGACTTTGTGCCTCACCTAAGTTCAGGGTGAGTTTTTGTATTGCTGTATATCACTGTGTCCACCCCACACAGCAGTACATATATGAGTGTACTCATACAAAAACCTCTGCCTGGTGGTGCATGGTCAGTTGTACTGTTTGCACTGAGCAGGATTATTTGTTATTTAGGTATCAACAATATGGAATCGTGATCTTTGTTTAGCTTTTTTAAAAATATTGTTTTGCCTGTTTTAAATAACATTTTTTAATCTTCATTTTTTTGGTCTGCCTACATGTGAACTGGTATCGGTGTTTGTGAGAGGGAGAGAGAATAAGAGAAAGAGCTATTACTATTGCTATTATTATTACTTTAACCTAAGAGGTTTGAGGAAAATGACAACATTTTCATCATGTGAGCAGGAACAGAAACAGAAAAGGTCCCTGATAGGTGTTGTTTTTTTAAATTTTTATTTATTTTTTCATTTGGTCTTGCTGTGTTCAAACAATTTTGTAAAAATAATTTAAAAATATTCAGTTTAAACTATATAATAGATACAATTCTCTTTTATATTCAATGGTCTGTGAAATATTCTTTGCTCAAGAGAAGCAAATACAAAAAAATGCTTTTCTGAGGTGTTACAATTTTCCTGTTTATTCAGGATTAAACTGAATTAATACATTTATAAAAATTCCACTTCCACTATTCCATTAAATGTCACCTTTCTTCAGAGTTTTCTTAAAGTGCAGTGACCTAATGCGTCAGATTTGTAACAGGTTTTTGTATTGCCATTAATCACTGTGACTCCCAGTATACACTGTGAGACATTCTCATACAAAAACCGTTGCCTCATGTGGTGCATGGTTGTTATTTTTGTATTGTATGTAGACAGCAGGCACGACCATGAAACTGCAGTATTCAATTTCACAATTTTATCTTTAATTTTAACGTTTGAGTTTGAACCCTAATTATTTTATGTTTTTTTCTAAAGACAATGCACTTGAATGCACTTACAATAAGTGTATTCAACCATGTAGATATTTCCCAAAAGTGCAGGAATCAAAAGAGTACATAAACATTTGTCAAATATGCAAAAAGACAAGTGCTCATTTTAGATTTTTTTTTCTTCAAAATATAATTTTTTTCCTGAATTAGTGAGATGAGTATTATTATTAGTAACTAGTATTTGAAACATATAAAGAATGATACTGGTGACGTTTTTGTTAAAGACACATACAGGCAGCAGAAAACAGTCGTATCTATGAACTTTTCAGTTTTTATCAGTACCATACACATCATTTCCTCCTCAGTGGAAGGAGATTTTTGTTATATATATATATATATTCTCCATAATCCAATTTTTTGCTAGTGCACCTAAATGACAAAAGTTAGGCGCACCAGTGCAACCAATGTAAAAAGTTAGTCTGGAGCACTGTGTTGCATTGTTATTTGACAAATGAAACACCTAATCTTTGCTGAACTATTTTAATAGTTGTGAGGCTTGAAGTTTAAGTCTTCCTTTAATAAAAGTGTACTTTTATACTTTTGTACTAAGTACTCTTAGTGTGTGTGTGTGTGTGTTGGGATACCCATGGTGGCAGAGATGCTTGCCACAATAGTATTGTATTGAAAAGAATAATGTAGGCTAATACTTTATTGATTACCTGAATGTTTAAGTGTATTAAGATTCCCATAAGACGCTAAACTAAAAGAGTGGTTACTATTCTTGTGGTGCCTTAAAGGGGTTCTCTTTCCTCTTAACAAAAGAGAGGTGAAAGGTCAGGGACTAGTAAGAATGGGCTTAAACCTTGTTTAGGATGAGAGGACAGACGTGAAGGGGCGTTGTCAGGTGGCTGGAGGAGAAGAAGTTGGTAGTGAACTTTGAGATCAGGGAGGAGGACTAAACTGAAGAAGAGACTGATGAGGAGTCAAGGCAAAGACAAAGGAAATGTCCACGTCCACATAGCCTTCACACAGCTCTGCAGCGATTAAATAATCATGAATCTGCCTCAAACTAGGCTTGATAATGTCTAAATTTAATTAAAATGTTATAGAATGAGTTAAAATACATAAAAAATGACTGATGGATGACCGACCTCTGCTTCATCTTAAGCTCTGAACGGAGGTCATCATGTGACTGAATCTATCTGTCATAGGCAGATTGATCGTGGAGCTGCTGGTGTCTGCCTAGAAACTGCAAGTGCAGTGTTGGACTGGAACCAGGTGGCAGAGGCTGAAGGTGGTGCTTGGGGATGCAGCTGGATAACAGAAGTGGCAGGTGAAGTCTGGAAACATGGCTGACTGTTGGGGCTACAAGAGGAAGGTGGAGGATGATGATGTTTCTGAGAAAAGTGCAGGTGTCTGGCGGAATGTACAGGTGGAGGAAAATGCATGTTGGTGTCAGAGGCTGGAAGTGGAGGTTTGGTCTCAAGCTGTCTGTACACTAATGTGACACGTAACAGCAGCATGAGAGAACTAAGGCAGAGAGAGAAATCATATTTAATAGGACGGCAACCAGATGATAGGATAACAAGGCAGGTGTGTAGCAATTATATTGGATAGATGAGAACAGCTGATTGCGGAAATGACAGCATGAAACTGAGAGTGTGCATGCATGAGAGGAAGAAAGGCAAGATGAATGAGAATCAAACCATGCCCGAGTCCTTATGTATGCAAACGAGTAGTCCTCCTTACTAAACTTAAATATGCTAGAGGTTCATTTTATGACAAAGTTGGCCCATGTTCATTTGGGCTAGGTATGTGCTTTTTAATGTCACTTTTTTAAAGCATACTTTTACTTTATTTTATTTATAGTTCAATCATAGCCATATTTTGGACTTTATAACTCCTCTGAGCCTGGTGATGTCAAATCCCAACACTAAAACAAAGCTTTTGTGATATACCATCTCCAAATTTAATAATGAATGGGGGGAAAAGCATGAGACATTATTATGTTGTGAAGTTCTGCACTTCACAGAGTCGAGACAGTGCACATAGAAACCTGAGGATGGCAGCACAAGCATGTTTTTCAGTGTGTGTGGTTCATGTTTCCACTCCCCTCGACTTGCAGAATGACACTAGACGACAGAACTATTGGCCCATATCAGAAACTTAGTAGGGTTGTAAATGCAAATACAGTGAAAGGATTTTAATGTCGGCCCGAACAAATCTAGGCTCACAAGCTCCACAGTGTTTTAGTGAAACGAAGCACTTACAATAACCTGGATATCTCATTGTATATTATGGTTTGACAGTGTTTTACTATTGCATGAAAGAGGACAATGAGTCATATCACCTCTAAATATCTTATCTCCAATGCACACTCTCATGCTGCTGTTCATGGCCACATCTGAAAACACAACTATAAAGCCTTGTTGTTATGGGTTGGGGTTTCCCGCTCCACACACAGACCCTCTACATCTGTGTGTCACTGGATATCGAAGATAATACATATCATTGATGTGTGTCTGCAAGGAAACTACAGTATCTGAGGTCATAACCTTTAATCATAACAGAGGTGTCACAGCCTCATTTCACACGTACATTAAAAGAAACCTAGCATCAGCACCAATAATGTAATAACACCCAATAATGTAAAATAAAACCTGATAATGTACTAACTTTCCAATATTGTAATAAAATGTCTTAACCAATTATGTTGTAACGTCTGTACCAATAATATAATACATTATTTCATTACACACAAAATGATAGCCTTGATTCTTTGAAAATAATGACTACTTTACAAAAACAATGCATTTCCAAAACCTTAACACATTATTGGTGGCATGTTACTGAACAGTGCATGTTATTGGCACAGTGACTATTACATTATCGGTTAAGACATTTTATTACATTACATGTTTCCACAAGGATCAAAAAATATAATTAAATACCAGTTCGACTCTTGTCATCGACTGATGTGTTACAAACTGTATGATGTCATCAGTCGCAATAGCAATAACAGTAATAGGGACAGATACAATTTTACTATTCAAAATTCAAAGTTAATTAATTTGCAACTTGGGCAAATTTACTGAAGAAAAAGGAAAATAACAGAACTGAGTTTTGTTATTTATCACATTGGAAAGTTTACAAAAGTGCAATATGTTAGATGAACTTTCATAGATGCTCTGGTTAAAATTGGTCTAATTGGTGAGTTGCAAACAAGTGGTCAAATATATATTATTTTCGGAATATGTTTAGTGAACAGATAATTCAATTTTTACTTATAATGCATTGCTGTATCGACATTCATTTTTCTAAGATGCAGCCACAGTTTTGAAGATTTTCATCCTGCCTTTGTATGAGAGGATGTGTCTGCTGAATGTATGTGGGCCACTTCATGCCTGGATACATACCGATATGCAAATCTATACACTGACAGATGTGTCTGTTGCTTCGAGGAAGTTTATTTCTAGTTCTGACAGTTTCTCAAAAGTTTCACTGCTGCAGGTGTGGTCCCACTGGGTCAGAGAAAGGGAGGCTCTCTAAAGAGGATTTGTCTCAACATGAGGAAACTGAAAAGCCTTCACAGCTAATACTATAAGAGACGTTTATGGTACGTTGACTCAAAGTCGTTTTTTTTTTTTTGGTGATATTCTTAGATCCCTGTGTTATGACTCAGTTGAAAGCAAAACCCTCAAAAGCATTTTAGAATTGTCACAAGCATGATATCATTTGTAGTCATAATCCCTGACAGTTTTTTGTCGCTGTAAAAGTATTGTCTTTCTTAAATATCACATATTGAATAAATAATCAACAAAAGGACCAAACTGTGAAATGCAAAAACCACTTTATCATCTATTTCTGCTGCAGAACAAATTATAATGATTACTGATAAGAACTATTTAACTAAAAAAAATTCCGTGACACTAAATGTTTTCAAGAAAATTAATGAAGAACTTTTGTGATCATAAAAGTTTAATTTTTTCTACAGGTTACAAAGAAATCCATTTCCCATGACAGTTAATCGTTATATATCGCGACATTTTAATTTAGCATACATACAGGTTAAACACATTATTCCTCATATACACTTTCAAAGGTAGATTAAAAAAAATGTTAAGTCGTCTGTGCTGTCTCTATATCATCCTCTATTGTTGCTTCATCTGAAAAAAAAAGAAACAAGGAAACATGAAACAATTTAAAAAGTAAACATATTAACTTACACAAATGGAAATTATTAAACAGATTCACCCAGCTGGTGAATTTACTACCCAAATGTCCGCTGTGTCGTGTTGGATTGGTTCACTTTAGCATTCTTTAAGAGCTTGCATGGACAGTGAGGCGTGTTTACTCAATGACATTGGTTATTAAAAATTAACACCTGTGATATTTCAAATTTTAATGAATTGTTAATATGTTAACATGCATCATGGTGCATTTAAAACAGATGCTCCTCACTCTGCTGCTGCTTTAGGTCACACTTACTGGTTGCTAGTGTTTCACACGAGTTTACCATGTGACAGTCAAAATCAAAGTAAACACAATAAAACAAACTTTTTATGTATAGGTGATAATTACATCATTTACTTATTTTTTGATCTTAAGTCTCGTTTGTCTATCTATATTAAGATAAATGCTTTCATTTGCTTTAATAAGTATGATTTGGACTTCTGTCTTTGTATTATACAAAATGGACAGACATGAGAAAACTGGTAATCTATTACAAGCACAGATAGAAAATCACTTATATTCACATTAATAACTAATTTAGAGTATTTCCTTCTCCTGTACAGTCTTGTCTGTGAAGATGGAAATAATCTGTAACACTCAGAAAAACTATTCAAAGATGAACAGCTCAACATTTTGTCTGCTTTACTGCATGAGTGGCAACAACTACTTTTAATGTACTTGGTGAAACAGTTTTCTTATTGTCAGTGAATATATCTTGCCCTGTATTTATACCTGTCTTTCGAACTTAGTATAAGTGAAATGCTGAAGAGGCCTGCGTGTTTACCTTGACCAGGCTGAATATCATGTTATAGAAGAGAGAGGATATGAAGAGAAATATGAAGGAGGAGGTTGTGGACCACAGACTGCTGAATTCATCCTCTTCAATGGCATCTTCTGTGCAGCTCAGGACAAAATTCAGTTTTGAATCTGGGGGAATATCTAAGAAGAGGAAAGTATAGGTGGTTAGATGATAGATCGGTGTGTGTGTGTGTGTGTGTGTGTGTGTGTGTGTGTGTGTGTGTGTGTGTGTGTGTGTGTGTGTGTGTGTGTGTGTGTGTGTGTGTGTGTGTGTGTGTGTGTGTGTGTGTGTGTGTGTGTGTGTGTGTGTGTTTAATGTATCTCTTGAATAGTTCTAGTAAACTTGAATAAAGCATCATTCCCTCTTTGATCTTTGAGGTTTAATGAAATCTACTCATACTAGGTGATTCCTTTTCGTTTTCTTTGAAAATATTGAAGTCATTCATGCACATGTAACCAAAGTCTCTCCATGCAACATTTATTTAAAACGGTCAACACACAACACACAATGTCACAAACACAGAATGAGGACAAACAAAACAAAATTGACTCTTATTTGTACAATCACAAAGATCAATGACACCACAAGTGCACAGATTTCCATGGCAGGGAGTACACACACAGAGACAGAACAACATTTTAGCACACGAGTTAAAGCTGCTATCAACTATTTACATTCAAGGGCGTAACCCATACCCTTAGACACTCCCCGTGGTGTCATGGAATTATTGCTGCCAGCAGGCCAGACGTTGCAGTTGAACATGTACAGGTCCCACTTTCTCTTGGTGGTGGTGTAAACGCTTGTAACAGAGTAACCATGCTGTGTCTTCTGTGGGGGGAAGTTGATGCCATCAACGTAGTTGCCAGACTGTTGTCCAACATGTTCTGACCAGGCGATGTAGTAATCCTGCAGCACAGGACTGGAGACCAGACACATCATGGTGACCGCTTCCGAGTCTTGTTTTTTTTCGATGTCCTCGCCTGGGAGCAAGTGGACTGTCACTGTTGGCTGTCTCCCATCTGAAAGAAACACAGATGCGTTCACAACAGCAGGAGCATTTCCAGAACATTCAAATGAGGTCCAGTCAGTGTCAGTGTCATCACTCGGTAACATACCTCCTTTCAAGACAGCCAGATCTTGAATGACTGGTGTCACATCTTTTCTAGAGGCAGAGCAGCGCACCTTGTTGGCACTCTGCCACACAGCATAGCTACAAGTCATCCTGCTAATTTTGCTGTGCTGACTGCCTCCAGACTCTGTCTTTTCAGTGATCTCGCAGGGGACATTTTTGTCATCAATTTGCCATGTGATTTTAGTTGCATTCACTATGGTCTTGTCTTGTCCAGTGATGACACAGTTCAGCTCTGCCTGGTTGTCACTGAAAATCCTTTTGGCACTTGGTTGGTTCAGTGTCACTGTGATAGGAGCTGAATGAGGGAGAGCAACAGAGAAAAGGGGTTGAACACCCATTTTCTTTTCATTTATGTCAGGATCCATCATATACAATTTTAGGTTACTATTACAATGGTACGGTACCTTTAGAGGTCTTTTTGATATATGGTTTTCCTCCGTAAGTTGCCTCACAGGTGTAAACCGCTTTGCTGTCCCAGTCTGTGTTTGTGACCTTCAGGACACTGATGGCTGAATATAACTCTCCAACCTTTAGCATTGATGTGTGGATGTAGTCGTTCAGAACTGCGCCATTCTTTTTCCATTTAAATGATTGAAGTGTTCCTATGCGTCTGTCCTCAATTGTACAGACCAGGGCCTGGGTGTCCTCACTTGGCACCGATAGCAAAGTCACTTTTGGAGGAAGAATCCCTGACAGAGGCAGTGAACAGGAAGAGGAAACAAACAGCAGAGTTACAGTTTTGTTGTTTTTTCTTTCTTTTTCTTTTTTTTCACATTTTTCTGTCTTTCATCTATCTTTAGCACTTTGAGATTTCTTTTAGCAATAAAAATTGCTCTATAAATGCAATTTATTTTTATTATTATTATTATCTGTAAGTGACAAAGCAGTTCACTCAAGGGAAAAATGTATGTCAGACAGACAAAGTAAACATCTAAAATGTTGATGAAAAATTTTTGCAGAACGTTCACAGATAACGGCAAAATAACCTGGGACGGCATGTGGAACCATTGCTACTAATGAAAATCGGGCAGACATGCGTAAGATATGCGGCAGACATAAGAAGAATTACGTACTTTGTACTTGCAGGATTTTGGGAGATCCGGCATGAGTTACTGAACAATTAAAAGACTTCATTGACTCCCAGTCAGATTTTGATACTTTGACCAAACTGACTCCTGTGTATTTGCTGTCAGTCTGACTTGGAGGATATTGTTCCGAGGCCACGGTGTTGCCACTGTCATCAGTCCACTGGAAAGTAATACTCTTTGGGGAGAAGTTGTGTGCAAGACAACCAACAGTGATCCTATCTTCAGCCTCAGGTTTGCACTGAACCAAAGGGAACAGAGTCGGTGATGCAACCGCTCCTGTGAAAGAGTTTTAAAAAGGTTAAATTCAAGTGAATTAAAAAACAGAAAATCTGATCACAAATTTGTTGACTTGTTCAATGTCAGAATTAGATGTAAAAAAGTGAATAAATTAGACACCATGAAAAAATGGGCTAATCAATGCAAAATATTAAATGTAACCATGAAATGATAAAATATATTTTAATCAAATTTCTCATTATCGAATGTTATTTTATATATATTTTTTTATCACGACTAGATTATTTTTGCAATATCAAAGACATTTCACAAACTCAAATGTTGTTCATAAATGGTGGACTGACAAGTTCATCATCAAACATAACATGCAATTTAATGAATGATATTGTTCAAATAGTAGTAACAAAATTATGAACAGGTTTGCATGTGTCGTCCGTTTTCACAATGAAACTGAAAAGATTCTTGCCTGAAATAATTACAAATCAGGACAAGTAACACAAGTCTTCCAAACTTCAAATCGATGATTATCAATTTGACTTTCAGTGCAAATATTTGCTCCATTAAAAATCAGTGTGTTCTTTTTTTTTTAGTAGAATATGTTTTAAACTATTTGCTTGTCAATATCTTTGTACAATTATTTGAAACACACATCACATCACTGGCTGTATTTAAAGCAAGTGTAGCACATGTGAAATATATGTTCTGGTGTTCACATATATGGTAACTTCGTATAAAAAAGTAATGCAGGTAGAGTATGGTGTATAATTATAATCCACAGCTTAATAAGGTGTTTGAAAAAAATAATGTGAATAAAAAGATGCAGAAATTCATATATAAAAACCACAATCCAGCTGAATAATATATTTAAAAAAACAAGTAGTTGACAACAAATTTAACCACCTCCTGCATTAACTGATATTTCTAAAGAAGAACTTCTTCAAAATGCTTTCTAAGAAACAGCTGCGTTAAAAACAAGGTGACAGCTCTGTTTTTTCTGCTCTGTCGAAGTCATTCAAATACAAACAAGACCAGAACCTTAAACATTTCTACCAGTTAAAAACAGATTTTAGGTGAAATAACTGACGTGATAACTGCAAATTTTGTGATTAAATGTGACTTACCTGATGTTACTGTGACTTCAGTCCCACTGCCCCAGTAGTCAAAATATCACTGTGCTGCATCTCCATTCACTGCTTGAACAAAAACCCAAGGCGCCACAAAAACCTTAAAAAAAACATCGCTAAATGTATAGAATGTCTAGAAAAATCCAGGAACATCATGCCCACATCCTGCGAGCCAATAACTGTGGTGTCAATTCTTAATGATTTCTTCAGTTCAGTTTTACTGGTAGAAAACATTTACATCTGTGCACTGGCTATGATTTTTAAACTAATAATGAATCAACTTCCTAACTATTAATCTGCTTAGTGAAAAATATAAACATGGAAGTTACCTCTTATTCTAATAGAAATATTTCATCCTGTACTCATTTTTTTATCATAGGAAGAGATGAGTGTAAGAATTTTGCTCTTAGGTTTTTGAATGGGTGTATATCTCTGTGCCACCCCATAAGACACAGTGGTAGACACTGGTACAAAAACCATAAAGCGCAGCATGAAACTGTTTCATGCACTGGAGAGTAAAGGGCCCCTTACGGTCAGCAGTGGATAAGATTAAAAATAAAATAAAAATTCCCATCCAATCTGATTTTTTAAATATTATTTTATGCTGCTTTTTAATGTTTTTGTGAGTGTTATTATGCTTTTTTTGAAAGAAGCAGTGGAAATAGGAAATGGGGGAGGGGGAATGTGCATTTGTGGCCACAATGATTCAGCTATTAGGTAAACCCTATCTCTGTTTATCTTTCTGTTCGACTTACTTTCGAATACTAACTTTCATTTATACACAAATCCATGGTGTAAGTATATGTTTCAATCAGATTAACTCAAATTAAAATTGCTCCCAGGTCAGTTTTCAGGATTTAATTTAATATTTCTGATTTTTTGAAACAACCATTCTTCCGACCATAATGTTGAATGAAACTGTAATCTGATTTATTAGTTTAAATAAGATGTGTTGTTTTATTATACCATTAATATATGTGGTTTTATATGTTTAACAGTTTTTTGGGATGTTTAAGAAGTATGTCTCATCTTATTGTTTTGGTTTTGGACATGTTGTGATAGAAACCTAGCATGTCAGTGATGGGGGAGGTGAGTGACACGGTGACATCTGCAATCAATATAATAGATTTGTGCTTGTGTCACTGTAAGAGTACAATGCTTAAGAAAAGCACATTACTAATTATTTATTTACATCTCTTTTTACCTCATGCAATAAAATACAATAACCCTACAATAGATCTTACTTCCTTCCTGCCTTTCCCGACATGACATCGTCCACCAGGACCACACAGTTGTTATTTTGGTAATCCAAGATCAGTAATTGTAACCAATATTTTGTCTTCAGGTTACTGCACTGAAATCAGCTTCTGTTTTCATTTAAAGAAAAAGAAAAAAGGAGCATTTCAAGTCTAGATTTACCCTTCTTGGTAATACTAACTGTACCTCAGACAGATTTTTATGTAGCAGACTTTAAGCTCCTTACAGAAAAGTTTGGTCATCAATAAAGTCATCCTGAAACGCAAAAGAAAAAAAAATGATTAAGATCTCCATCCAGACCGCCTCGTTCATTTACAATAAATAATGAAACCATTCTCTTGTTGACTGGTTTTCTACACTGAATGCCAATTGGTCTTGACTGACTTCTGAATGTAAAATGAAGACAATGATAAAAATCACACATGATTACATAATACTGTATATACACTTATAAGGCTTATAAAATCAAAGGAGAAATTGATATTGGGAAAACGCTGAGATCACATTGTTACTTGTTGTCTGTGGAGGTTTTTGTTCAGCAGCTCTGCTGTCTTCAGTCATTGTGGCATCTCGGGCACAGAAGTAAACCGCAGCATCGTCTGCTGTCAGAGTCCTGACCTCCAGGTACTGAGTGCTGCTGGACACATCTTCAGTCATGATGAAACGACTTTGAAAGGAGCTGCCATAGATTGCAGAGTTTTTCCCCGCGTCCATCCGCCCGATCCACTCCAGCCCTCTCCCTGGCCTCTGTCGTATCCAGTGCATATAGTAGCTTGCCATGTTGAACCCAGATATGATGCATGACATCTTCACCGTCTCTCCAGGTCTTTTCACCTCAGATGGAGACTGGTCCAGTTTGATCTCGCTCCAAACTCCTGGAAGAAAAGAAATGACGAACATTATCCAACAAACTTGTACAGTTAGAAAAGAAGCGAAGCAGAATCGATTCTCTCACCATGAGAGAATGTGACTACAAATAATAAACTCAAGACAACTGTGTTGTCCATTCTCTGACAAACGCTGTAGTTCGCTGCTGTTTGACTGGCGATTGAAAAGGGTGCTATTGACCTTTCCTTGTGTTCTGCAGGTGGTTGATGTGCTTATAAGGAGGGAAGAGTTTGCATAGACCTCCCTCTGCAGGTTTGAAGAGGGAACATGTAGCACAGATGCATTTCCATAAACTGAGTATCTCCACAAGAGCAGAGCAACATGCAAAGTTCTTAAGTTCTGCTAGGATGAAAACCTTTCTCCAGTGATTTTCTTTTTCTTTTTGCATTCATACTAGACTTGGAGCTATTAGCTGTCACATGTAACCCTTTTGGTAATGAGGGTAAATCACGATTCAGTTGAAGTGCAAAATAGATGGAGACATTCAAATTCTGTGGTGTTTATTTGCTCCTCCGCACCTCGGCTAATAAAAATACATTTCATCACTGTTACGCGAGCATGGCAGCAAAAATCTGAGCCCTCCCCTAAAAATAGCTTCAACTTGTCAACTGCTTTTACGACTTTACAAAAAATGAAAAAACGTAATCTGCTTCGAGTCTTTGTGTCGTGATGTTGAGATTATCTCATTTCAGAGACAGAGGAGAGAGAAACGAGGCTTTAACTGCCCTCCCAAGGTTTAAAGTGGACCTACAGTGTACGGTCTGTTTCAGTACAATGTCAATGAACTCAGTAAAATCATTCTCAATATTGAACAGGATTAATACGAACAACTACGTAACAACAATATTCATTTTAATGAGGAACATTGTAATGTGTGAGCCAAAACATTTATTGTTCCAAGTCCGTTTATAACTACTAAACACTTATGACGAGAAAAAAAAGAAAGAAAAGAAATTGTTTTAGTTAATATGTTAGGACATGTTGTGATAGAAACGTAGCATGTCAGTGACGGGGGAGGTGAGTGACACGGTGACATCTGCAGTGGTTTTTGTACAGCTCTGTGACTTCCTGTGTCGCCGTGGCCTTCGGGCACAATAATAAACAGCGGCGTCTTCACTCGTCAAGCTGCTCATGTGCAGATACACCTGGTCCATGTCGTTGTCTCTGGAGATGGTGAAGCGATTCTGGACAGACGTCGAATAAGCTTTAGTGCTGCCACTCGGAGCAGAAATGTAGGCGACCCACTCCAGGCCTTTTCCTTCAGCTTGTCTGATCCAGCTGATGTGAGCAGAATCGTCGGATATTCAGTGAGATAAATACAGACGGAGGAGATCCAGATTTGCATCGACTCCTCCTCACTGTGCTGTAAAAATGATTCATCAACTGAACTTACTGAAGTAAAGTTATCTATTTACTCATTACTTTTTGGTTTTTGTATTAGATAATGAATTGCAGGTGTTCCCTGTATCGTTTATTGTGTAATTTCTATATTTGCTTATTGTATGCAAGTTTTTGAACGGACCTTTCAGGGCTGCTTGAAGAAAAAATGAATGTGTAGAGCCAGAATGTGGCGCCAATTTATAAAAATACTGTTTGGTAATCCTCAAATATAAGGACAAAAGGACATAGGGAAAAATATAATAAGTGCTCATTAATGGCACTGAACACAATTGAACAGAGAATTGTGGTAGATATTTTTGTTATTTTATGGACAGAGGTGTGGGACAAATTTGGTAATGGAGCAGTATTGTCCGTGGTGTTCAGCTTCTCTTGGTGCACGATGAACTAGACGGCACGTTTAAGCACTTGGAAAAAGTTAGAAAAGCCATTTTATTGGAATCGAATGACTGTTGACAGGGTGATGATGGTGATGATGAAAATGTTAGCAGTGAGTTAGTTTGTGTGTCTTCCATTATGATCAGCATTAAAAACACAGTCCTCGTCTGTCCTGTTTTAAAGAAGGGACTTCAACATAACATCTTTCACTTATGAATCCGGTGGGTGGTTTTGCTTGAAGGTCTGCGATTCAGTATTGCACTGTACAAGAGATCTCTCCGCCTTTCAGCTTATGCATGCTGGGACACACTCATGGGTGTATAATACATCCACGGATACGCTCAAGTGCTGGGTGCACTATATGGAAGCGTTTGGAGAAGAAGATGCGGAAAATGAATAGGGGTGTAAGAAAATATCGATTCACTAGAGTATCGCGATATCATGTTTTGTGATACTGTATTGATTCTCAAAAACACTATCGATTTAAATGAATGAATGAATGAATGAATGGGTGGAAAGGATTTTTGCATGATGATTTGTGATACCATATGAGCATGAGCAATGAGTGGTGATCTTTTTTTGACATATGTAGGTGTGAGTGTATGTTTTTTTTTTTTTATCAGTACTGTTGCGTCTTTACAACCTTATTCTTCCCCTGTTTCAATGAGTGCAAAGCACTTCACAATCTTGAATCTGCCACCATCAATCGTAAAAAAATCTATTTCATTCAATATGTGGATACCATGTAGAAAAGAGACAAAAAAACAGGATGGCAGTTAAAATATATGCAAACAAAATAGATTTGTGCTTGTGTCACTGTAAGAGTACAATGCTTAAGAAAAGCACATTACTAATTATTTATTTACATCTCTTTTTACCTAATGCAATAAAATACAATAACCCTACAATAGATCTTACTTCCTTCCTGCCTTTCCCGACATGACATCGTCCACCAGGACCACACAGTTGTTATTTTGGTAATCCAAGATCAGTAATTGTAACCAATATTTTGTCTTCAGGTTACTGCACTGAAATCAGCTTCTGTTTTCATTTAAAGAAAAAGAAAAAAGGAGCATTTCAAGTCTAGATTTACCCTTCTTGGTAATACTAACTGTACCTCAGACAGATTTTCTGTAGCAGACTTTAAGCTCCTTACAGAAAAGTTTGGTCATCAATAAAGTCATCCTGAAACGCAAAAGAAAAAAAAATGATTAAGATCTCCATCCAGACCGCCTCGTTCATTTACAATAAATAATGAAACCATTCTCTTGTTGACTGGTTTTCTACACTGAATGCCAATTGGTCTTGACTGACTTCTGAATGTAAAATGAAGACAATGATAAAAATCACACATGATTACATAATGTACTGTATATACACTTATAAGGCTTATAAAATCAAAGGAGAAATTGATATTGGGAAAACGCTGAGATCACATTGTTACTTGTTGTCTGTGGAGGTTTTTGTTCAGCAGCTCTGCTGTCTTCAGTCATTGTGGCATATCGGGCACAGAAGTAAACCGCAGCATCGTCTGCTGTCAGAGTCCTGACCTCCAGGTACTGAGTGCTGCTGGACACATCTTCAGTCATGATGAAACGACTTTGAAAGGAGCTGCCATATTTGGCAGAGTTTGTCCCCGTGTTCATCCACCCGATCCACTCCAGCCCTCTCCCTGGCCTCTGTCGTATCCAGACCATATTGTAGCTTGTCATGCTATACCCAGATATGATGCATGACATCTTCACCGTCTCTCCAGGTCTTTTCACCTCAGATGGAGACTGGTCCAGTTTGATCTCGCTCCAAACTCCTGGAAGAAAAGAAATGACGAACATTATCCAACAAACTTGTACAGTTAGAAAAGAAGCGAAGCAGAATCGATTCTCTCACCATGAGCGAATGTGACTACAAATAATAAACTCAAGACAACTGTGTTGTCCATTCTCTGACAAACGCTGTAGTTCGCTGCTGTTTGACTGGCGATTGAAAAGGGTGCTATTGACCTTTCCTTGTGTTCTGCAGGTGGTTGATGTGCTTATAAGGAGGGAAGAGTTTGCATAGACCTCCCTCTGCAGGTTTGAAGAGGGAACATGTAGCACAGATGCATTTCCATAAACTGAGTATCTCCACAAGAGCAGAGCAACATGCAAAGTTCTTAAGTTCTGCTAGGATGAAAACCTTTCTCCAGTGATTTTCTTTTTCTTTTTGCATTCATACTAGACTTGGAGCTATTAGCTGTCACATGTAACCCTTTTGGTAATGAGGGTAAATCACGATTCAGTTGAAGTGCAAAATAGATGGAGACATTCAAATTCTGTGGTGTTTATTTGCTCCTCCTACTCGAATAATAAAAATACATTTCATCACTGTTACGCGAGCATGGCAGCAAAAATCTGAGCCCTCCGGTTTTTCAGTTCCTTCTCAAAAATAGCTTCAACTTGTCAATTGCTTTTACGACTTTACAGAAAATGAAAAAACGTAATCTGCTTCGAGTCTTTGTGTCGTGATGTTGAGATTATCTCATTTCAGAGACAGAGGGGAGAGAAACGAGGCTTTAACTGCCCTCCCAAGGTTTAAAGTGGACCTACAGTGTACGGTCTGTTTCAGTACAATGTCAATGAACTCAGTAAAATCATTCTCAATATTGAACAGGATTAATACGAACAACTAGGTAACAACAATATTCATTTTAATGAGGCACATTGTAATGTGTGAGATGTGCCAGCAAAAACATTTATTGTTCCAAGTCCGTGTATAACAACTTAAAAAACTTTATAACCCTCTCATTCAGTTGATTATGTCAGATGCATTGTTGTAAAAGTCAGTGTAGACTTAAATTTAAAAAAATGTAACCAAAATAGTCTGTTGGTCTGAACACCACAAAATGCTTTTGTGATATTTTAAGTTATGTGGTTCAAAAAGAGTACAATGTTAAAGTTTATGGTGATGTAGATCACTCTCTCTGTGTGTGGGGGGGGGTTCTAGATAGATTGTTGGTTCTACATATTTGCTCCCATTCAATGATGAGAAATTTCAGTGAATGTGTTTGACATGCTTCAGTGCTTCTCGACCAGCGATCAGTGGTGTTCAGTTTTTGTTCAGCTCTGTGGTCTCTTGTGTAACTGTGGCTCTCGGGCACAGTAGTACACTGCGGAGTCGTCTTGTTTCAGACGCTTCACCTCTAAATCTACAGTGTTTTTGGAAGTGTCTTTGGTGATGGAAAACTGGCCCTGGAGGCTTTGGGCGAATATTGTGCCAGTGCCACCATCAATGCGTCCGATCCATTCCAGCCCTCTCCCTGGTCTCTGACGGACCCAGTGCAGCCAAGACAGAGGCAGTCCTTCCACTTTACAGGACAGAGAGACAGACTCTCCTGGCCTACTGACCACTGGCTCTGAGGAGGTGAGGCTCTGGCCCTGAGCAGCTGGAAGAGACACACAGTTTAAATTACACAGAGCCACGAAAATGTCCAAAGCTCCTTTTCTCCTCCGCTGCTGCATACAGACTTCACTCACCGGAAATGAGAGCCAAGAGGAAGACGCTTTGGACAAATGCCATGGTGGAAAGCAGGGTTAGTCTGCAACTACAATGGCTGAAATGGAGGTCATGTATATACTGAGCTGACAGAGTGGGTGGGGATTGTGCATCATTGTGTGAATTTGCATTATGACGTGTGTGAGAATCTGGCTACACAGTGCTGAAAGGTAAAGAGACATGGATAGACATGTGTTTTTTGAGCATTGAGTGGTTGGACCAGTTTTTCATATGTGCGAATTTGTGGGAATTTTTGAATTATACTCTCCAGTTCAGTCCAGAGTTTTGAGTGTCAGTCTGTCAAGATCGATGGGATGAGCAGATGTGAGTGACTCCTAGCAGAAGTTCCTCCACTTGTCAAAACTAAATGAGAGGTCAAAGTCCATAATCTAACGCATACACAACGCCGTCTTGTTCGGGTGAGAATTCTTACACTAAGGTAACTTACTACCTTACTATCAGAATTAAAAAGTTTGTAGAGGTTCCAACAAAAGCCAACAACCTCTTTTTTTTCTTCCTTAACCTGCATGTTTGTCCATTATAATAATTCACATGTGCATGAAACGCAAGTCAGTCCTCGTCTGCCCTCTCTCTGCTTCATCAACTTGCTTGTGAATCAGCTCTCAGGTTTATTGAGTCGCACAATTCAAAATGAGAAAACACATTTACAATGAGCATCATCATTATGACTATTCTTGAAGTAGACGAGGCTGTGAACTTGCTTTGTTTCACCTACTTTCTGTCAGAAAATTAGGGTTACAGTACATTAAGTGTTTTTTTTACCAGACCATAATTAAAACCGATTCACTAATGCAGTGTTATGTGAAAGTGTTCCTTTTGAAAGTAAACGTAAAACTTAATCAACATCTGTACGACACCCTGACACTCTATTGGGGGGAGACCGGAGCGGCTCAGTGCCGCCCGAGATGATTGTGATTGACTCAGAGAAGTTCAAACACGTTGCAATGTGTTCGTTTTCTTCTGTGGCACAATGATGATGGGTGCAGCCGGACCATTCTTCGCCGCTGTGGAGGTGTGGTTGCGCAAAACTATTGTTTAGTCAAACCAGGGATTAAGGGCTGACAACACACTCACGCCTAACGGCAAGTTTCTGATTTAACCTAAGCTATAGGAGTCCCACACAGCCACTGGGGTGAACATGCGAAGTACGCCGCCTTGCAATGATCTATGATCGTATTCACCATGTTCTACCGTTTTTGTGGGGAAAATGTTTACAAGTAGTATTTCTGTTATTCAAACCCTGTCAATAATTTCAGGGGATTGTTTTTGGGATACGGACGTTTTTCATACGTGTGTGCTCATGTGGATTTTGTTATTCTTTATCAGGACACATCAGCCCTGTAAAGACAAACGCTGTGGGAATTTGTACAGCTGCTGAACCAGCTCCAGTCGCCGTGGCTCTCGAGCACAATAATAAACGGCAGAATCTTCAGTCTTCAGACTGCTCATCTGCAAATACACCTGCTGTTTGCTGTTGTCTCTGGAGATGGTAAACCGGCCTTGGGATGACTGAGAGTAGTAGATGTTCGCACTGGTATCACTGATAGTAGCAACCCACTCTAGTCCTTTTCCAGCAGCCTGTCTGATCCAAGCGTTCCAGTAATTCGTGCTAAACCCAGAATATGTGCAGGTCAGTCTGTGGGAATCTCCAGGCCTTTTAACCACGGGTCCAGACTCAGTCAGTTTTTGACCCTCAGTACCTACAAAAAATATAAATAACTCGTTAGGTAATGACGCCAGATTGTCCGCGCATGTCTGTTTCGCAAATGCAATTCATCCTCGTACCTGTCCAGTCGAGTGACAGGATGAGGAAAACAACGAAATAATCAGGTCTGATCATTGTGAAAGCGTGAAATCGTCTCTGTCCAGCCTAAACTGTGTCTGTCGGTGCTGGAGTCCCCGTCCTTCACTCTCCAACGCATATGTAGAGATGGAACCATCAGAGATTTGCATCAGCTCCTCCTCAAAGGAGGTGTGTGTGTGTGTGTGTGTGTGTGTGTGTGTGTGTGTGTGTGTGTGTGTGTGTGTGTGTGTGTGTGTGTGTGTGTGTGTGTGTGTGTGTGTGTGTGTGTGTGTGTGTGTGTGTGTGTGTGTGTGTGTGTGTGTGTGTGTGTGTGTGTGAGAGTGCGCGTGCGCAACTACAAGCGAAAGTAAATTATTGTAATTTCTCACTGATTGTACCTTTGTTATGAAAATCAGGTAAGATTTGTTATCTTTCAGACTCAGTTTTGTAAAACTATCTTGCAGAGCGTGTTTTAAAATTTTACTTCAAGAAAAAAAAAACCATGATTCCCTTTATGTTTTTATCATCAAAACTCATGTGACCAATCTAAAATTATATACACTTTCATGTCAGTCACTTTCAAGTATTGAACAGGTATAAACAGTTAAAGTTAATTTACCTGTAAGTATAATTGATGAAATCTAATTACAATTTCTCTCCAGTGACAGTGAACTGGTCTGAGGGCTCCTCCTCTGGTGGCTTCATGTCACAAGTGTTCAGGCTCTGAGGGGTTTTTGTTCAGGTCTACTGGTGGTTTGTGTTATTGTGTCTCTGGCACAGTAATACACAGCAGTGTCTTCAGGCTGCACATTCTGTCCATTTAGAGTCACAGTTTTGCTGGAAGTGTCTAAGTCCATACTGAACTTGTTCTTTAATGAATCTTTGTAGTATGCAGCTCCAGTATATCTGCTCCCAATCCACTCCAGTCCTTTTCCTGCAGGCTGTCTGATCCAAGCTGTGTAGTAGCTACCAAGAGAATAAGAGACCTGACAGGTGATGGTCAGACGTTGACCTGGCTGCACAGTCACAGAGGTCGGCTGTGTCAACTGTTCACCCTTCACACCTGTTAAAGGAGAAAAGCTTTTGTTATAAATTACCAAGTTACGCTGCAAAAGACACATTGGTGACTGTGACAAAACTCCAGAGGAGACTCACATGATCCAGCTGCCAACAGCAGCAGAGCTACAGGAAACATGGTTTGTGCTGAATCTGACGTGCTGTGAACTCCACCGTCGGTCTGATGTGAGGTTTTTATAGCTGAGAGACAAGGAAGGTCTCTGAGTTTGCATAGAATCAAATATGAGTCTGTTCAGTGTAATTAGATCAGTTATTAAATTGAAATCATCCAATATATATAACTCATTAGCGTTAACATTTTCAACACTTTAATATTGCATTTTTAGTCCCCGACTGAAACAACTCTTAGTTTCTCTTTTGCTGTGAACAATTAAGGCAAAGATGTATTTTATTGACAACATTTCAGTTTCAGAGAAAAGGTGATTTTCTGTGTAATCACAAACAATGATAAGGATCATTACTCTTCATTCACATGAATCATGGATAGAGGGAATAATATTCATTTAAGTTAGTCTCGAAATAATATGCTGTATTGTTAAGTTTGTCAACACCTAATGATTAATTTTGCATTTTGTTATTAAGTCAGTCATTTTTTTTGTTTATTCTCATTTTTACCGGCACTAAAATTATTATTTACTATGAAAAAAAAGTAGTGAGCAGCCATTATTGTATGAAAAGTCTCTCCAAGTTTCAGTCCCTCACCCAAGAATCTAATATTATAAGTATTTCATTTCACACTAGGAGCTTGAAGCCACATTTGATGGTTTCACAATGTGTGTATTAAAACCATGCCTTTAAACATTGAAAGGAGCTGACCAAATTAAATTCTAAACATTCATCAGTTTTCTTTGAAATAATCATCTTTTAAGAACTACAGAATTTAACTGATTGGTTGAAAGTAGACGAGTTTTCCAGTGAGCTGTAATCTGTTGATGAATGAAGAGTCTGCTTTAACGTGTTGTGGCTATTTGATACAACAGTGTTCACAGCTGGCAGTTAACCATGTACAGAGGTGACGAGGGAAAGAGCAGCGACAGAAATGGATTAAAACATCAGTAAAGAAGGCAAAAGAAAAATGATGACATTTAAGATACTGCTGCCGTTGGTCTCCTCTTTCATAACGGAAAGAGTTTTTGCTTCTGTGGACAAATTAACGAAAACAATCTCAACTATCACTCTTTGTGATATCATTTGGATGGTCATTCATTGCTAAGGCAAATAAGGACATATTTCCATTCATAGATATAGATAGATAGATAGATAGATAGATAGATAGATAGATAGATAGAGAGATAGATAGATAGATAGATAGATAGAAAGGTACTTTATTGATCCCAAGCTGGGAAATTCCGGTGTTACAGCACCAGGTATCACACCACACACCTTACAATCTATACAATATATACCATTAACAAATGTAAAATAGTACCCGAATTGCAAAACATTATGAAGAATAAGGAAAATAAATATAAAGGAAAAAAGGGTTTCAATTTGACAAATGTTTAAATGCGATAGGAAACATATTTCTAAGTGGCTTTTTCATTATCAGGATGTTTTAAAGTAAATTGAGTCATTTTTTAAAATTTTAATTTTTTTTGACACATTAGAAAGTCCCATGGAAGTCTGACAAATGAACAAGATGTAAATGTTCACATTTCTGAAGACATGAAGTTACATTTTTGCACAACGATGAAGAATGAATAAAAATAATAATAATAATAAATTGATGACAACCAATATTTCAAGAAAAGTGATACTGAGGAAACTGAATGTTTCCAGTGGTGGTGGTAAATAGAGGAAGTAGTTTTTGTTTGAGTCTCCCATTTCTCTGTCTAACTGTGTCTCTGGCACAGTAATACACTGCTGTGTCCTCTGTCTTCAAACTGTTCATCTGCAGATACACTTTGCTGCTGGAGTCATCTCTGGAGATGGTGAATCTACCCTTGACTGACTGGGAGTAATATAAATAGGAACTGCCTGTGTGTACAAAAGCGATCCACTCCAGTCCTTTTCCAGGAGCCTGTCTGATCCAGTTCATATGGGAGCTGCTGAAAGTGAATCCGGAGGCTGTACAGGTCAGTCTGTGGGATTCTCCAGGCCTTTTAACCACGGGCTCAGATTCTGTCAGAGTCTGACCATCTGCACCTGTGGAGGAGAAAAATAAATTTTGTACGTGCAGCATGAACTTCACAGCTTTTGTGAAAACATCAAATCGAGATCCGAGAAATAATGAAAACCGTCACCTGCCCAGCAGACGGTTAGAAGCAGCAGTGCTGTCCTGTGGTCCATCATGTTAAACTGTGTGTCCACGGTTCTCTGTCATCCTCTGTACTGACAGATATGTAGAGGAGGAAGACTTCCCAGTTTGCATTGACTCCTCCTCACTAAGAGGATACAGCTGGGTTGGATTTGGACCCGTTATTGAAATTCTGTTTTTACATGGTAAAATGGGAATTGATTATTCATTTGAAACATTTTTACAATCATCAGACCAATCAGATTAGCTCTGTTCTTTCTTGATGTGACTTCTGGAGAACAGGCCTTATCATATGATCGGTGTGAGTGTCAAACTCAGTCAGCTGTAGACTGGACTCTTGAAAAGAAAACATTTATAGTGGTAGCATGAAAAAACATTACATTGTTAAGTTTTTTATATAGTATGTTCAATATTCTGGTTATTTGTTACTATGGTAATGCTTAATCAGCAATTAAAAAAACCATTGGATTGTGGATGTTTGCATGAACTCATAGTGAAACATTGGAGAAGGGATAAACCGAAGGGTCCGGCTCCTTTACACTATTTCATCAAGGTCAGTTTAATGTTTGGTCTGACACATGGACATTCTGCTGTTATTGAGCAAGTTGGATGTTTGTTTTGGGGGGGGGATAAGTATGCCTACACTCAGAAGAAAGATGAGTGTTTAAACTGTCGACTGATTCCTCTCTCCAGTGACAGTGAACTGGTCTGAGGGCTCCTCCTCTGGTGGCTTCATGTCACAAGTGTTCAGGCTCTGAGGGGTTTTTGTTCAGGTCTACTGGTGGTTTGTGTTATTGTGTCTCTGGCACAGTAATACACAGCAGTGTCTTCAGGCTGCACATTCTGTCCATTTAGAGTCACAGTTTTGCTGGAAGTGTCTAAGTCGATACTGAACTTGTTCTTTAATGAATCTTTGTAGAATGTATATCCAGTAGATCTCATTCCAATCCACTCCAGTCCTTTTCCTGCAGGCTGTCTGATCCAAGCTGTGTAGTAGTCACCAAGAGAATAAGAGACCTGACAGGTGATGGTCAGACGTTGACCTGGCTGCACAGTCACAGAGGTCGGCTGTGTCAACTGTTCACCCTTCACACCTGTTAAAAGGAGAAAAGCTTTTGTTATGAATTACCAAGTTATGCTGCAAAAGACACATTGGTGACTGTGACAAAACTCCGGAGGAGACTCACATGATCCAGCTGCCAACAGCAGCAGAGCTACAGGAAACATGGTTTGTGCTGAATCTGACCTGCTGTGAACTCCACCGTCGGTCTGATGTGAGGTTTTTATAGCTGAGAGACAAGGAAGGTCACTGAGTTTGCATAGAATCAAATCAAGGAATGATTAATGAAGAGTCTGCTTTAACGTGTTGTGGTTATTTGATACAACAGTGTTCACAGCTGGCAGTTAGCCATGTACAGAGGTGACGAGGGAAAGTGCAGTAACAGAAATGGATTAAAACATCAGTAAAGAATCCAAAAGAAAATTGATGAAATGCAAGATACTGCTGCCGTAGGTCTCCTCTTTCATAATGGAAAGAATTTTTGCTTCTGTGGACAAATTAACGAAAACAATCTGAACATAAAAAAATACATCCCTCCCAAAATAAGTTGAAAAACACTTTGAAATATATAGTATCTATTATAGATGATGGAGTAAAACTGTGTCTTGGTCAGGGTCTGCATCTTGACCCCTGATTCTAGATTTTGTCCCTGAAGCACATAGTGTTTTCCATACAGTCAAAGCAAAGACAGTAACCTTATGAGGGGTCGCTGTCAATTGGACCAGTAAATAGTAGATGAGCACTGTAGGATTTTGTACAGCTTTTCTAGCGACCTAAACAACGTATTTTTGAATAAAAGTAGCTTAAATTAATGCCTAGCAAAAATGTTTCTGCCCTGCCAAAAAAAGAGGAAAATGACTTGAAAAAAGACTAACTCATGCAAGTTTGTTGTTATAACAAGGTTTTTTGTGTTATTACTGCATTAATGTATTGCGTTTTAAGAAAAAAACTTTCTTGTCACGAATGTCATGAATTTGTTTCACGTTACAAAGTCATAAGTTACTATATTGTTATAATCTCATAGTGAAACATGTAGAGAAGTGATAAACTGAAGTGTACGGCTCCTTCACACTATTTGATCAAGTTCAGTTTAATGCTCGGTCAGACACATGGAGATTCTCCTGTTATTGGGAAAGTTGGATGATTTGTTTTTGTGATAAGTATGCCTACAATCAGAAGAAAGATGAGTGTTTAAACTGTCGACTGATTCCTCTCTCCAGTGACAGTGAACTGGTCTGAGGGCTCCTCCTCTGGTGGCTTCATGTCACAAGTGTTCAGGCTCTGAGGGGTTTTTGTTCAGGTCTACTGGTGGTTTGTGTTATTGTGTCTCTGGCACAGTAATACACAGCAGTGTCTTCAGGCTGCACATTCTGTCCATTTAGAGTCACAGTTTTGCTGGAAGTGTCTAAGTCGATACTGAACTTGTTCTTTAATGAATCTTTGTAGTATGTGCTCCATCCATCACGTCTGCTCCCAATCCACTCCAGTCCTTTTCCTGCAGGCTGTCTGATCCAAGCTGTGTAGTAGCTACCAAGAGAATAAGAGACCTGACAGGTGATGGTCAGACGTTGACCTGGCTGCACAGTCACAGAGGTCGGCTGTGTCAACTGTTCACCCTTCACACCTGTTAAAGGAGAAAAGCTTTTGTTATAAATTACCAAGTTACGCTGCAAAAGACACATTGGTGACTGTGACAAAACTCCAGAGGAGACTCACATGATCCAGCTGCCAACAGCAGCAGAGCTACAGGAAACATGGTTTGTGCTGAATCTGACGTGCTGTGAACTCCACCGTCGGTCTGATGTGAGGTTTTTATAGCTGAGAGACAAGGAAGGTCACTGAGTTTGCATAGAATCAAATATGAGTCTGTTCAGTGTAATTAGATCAGTTATTAAATTGAAATCATCCAATATATATAACTCATTAGCGTTAACATTTTCAACACTTTAATATTGCATTTTTAGTCCCCGACTGAAACAACTCTTAGTTTCTCTTTTGCTGTGAACAATTAAGGCAAAGATGTATTTTATTGACAACATTTCAGTTTCAGAGAAAAGGTGATTTTCTGTGTAATCACAAACAATGATAAGGATCATTACTCTTCATTCACATGAATCATGGATAGAGGGAATAATATTCATTTAAGTTAGTCTCGAAATAATATGCTGTATTGTTAAGTTTGTCAACACCTAATGATTAATTTAGCATTTTGTTATTAAGTCAGTCATTTTTCTATTTATTCACATTTTTACCGGCACTTAAATTCTTAATTACTGTAAACAAAAAGTAGTGTGATCAGCCATCATTGTATGAAAAGTCTCTCCAAGTTCCAGTCCCTCACCCAAGAATCTAATATTATAAGTATTTCATTTCACACTAGGAGCTTGAAGCCACATTTGATGGTTTCACAATGTGTGTATTAAAACCATGCCTTTAAACATTGGAAGGAGCTGACCAAATTAAATTCTAAACATTGATCAGTTTTCTTTGAAATAATCATCTTTTAAAAACTACAGAATTTAACTGATTGGTTGAAAGTAGACGAGTTTTCCAGTGAGCTGTAATCTGTTGATGAATGAAGAGTCTGCTTTAACGTGTTGTGGCTATTTGATACAACAGTGTTCACAGCTGGCAGTTAACCATGTACAGAGGTGACGAGGGAAAGAGCAGCAACAGAAATGGATTAAAACATCAGTAAAGAAGGCAAAAGAAAAATGATGACATTTAAGATACTGCTGCCGTTGGTCTCCTCTTTCATAACGGAAAGAGTTTTTGCTTCTGTGGACATATTAACGAAAACAATCTCAACTATCACTCTTTGTGATATCATTTGGATGGTAATTCATTGCTAAGGCAAATAAGGACATATTTCCATTCATAGATATAGAAAGATAGATAGAGAGATAGATAGATAGATAGATAGATAGATAGATAGATAGATAGATAGATACTTTATTGATCCCAAGCTGGGAAATTCCGGTGTTACAGCAGCAGGTATCACACCACACACCTTACAATCTATACAATATATACCATTAACAAATGTAAAATAGTACCCGAATTGCAAAAAAATATGAAGAATAAGGAAAATAAATATAAAGGAAAAAAGGGTTTTAACTTGATAAATGTCTGAATGTGATAGGAAACATATTTCTAAGTGGCTTTTTTTATTATAGGATGATTTAAAGTAAATTGAGTCATTTAAAAAATGTTCATTTTCTTTGACACATTAGAAAGTCCCATGGAAGTCTGACAAATGAACAAGATGTATATGTTCACATTTCTGAAGACATGAAGTTACATTTTTGCACAACGATGAAAAATTAATAAATAAAAATAATAATAATAATAAATTGATGACAACCAATATTTCAAGAAAAGTGATACTGAGGAAACTGAATGTTTCCAGTGGTGGTGGTAAATAGAGGAAGTAGTTTTTGTTTGAGTCTCCCATTTCTCTGTCTAACTGTGTCTCTGGCACAGTAATACACTGCTGTGTCCTCTGTCTTCAAACTGTTCATCTGCAGATACACTTTGCTGCTGGAGTCATCTCTGGAGATGGTGAATCTACCCTTGACTGACTGGGAGTAAAATAAGCTGGAACTTCCTGTTGCTACTAAAGCGATCCACTCCAGTCCTTTTCCAGGAGCCTGTCTGATCCAGTTCATAGCGTAGCTGCTGAAAGTGAATCCGGAGCCTGTACAGGTCAGTCTGTGGGATTCTCCAGGCCTTTTAACCACGGGCTCAGATTCTGTCAGAGTCTGACCATCTGCACCTGTGGAGGAGAAAAATAAATTTTGTACGTGCAGCATGAACTTCACAGCTTTTGTGAAAACATCAAATCGAGATCCGAGAAATAATGAAAACCGTCACCTGCCCAGCAGACGGTTAGAAGCAGCAGTGCTGTCCTGTGGTCCATCATGTTAAACTGTGTGTCCACGGTTCTCTGTCATCCTCTGTACTGACAGATATGTAGAGGAGGAAGACTTCCCAGTTTGCATTGACTCCTCCTCACTAAGAGGATACAGCTGGGTTGGATTTGGACCCGTTATTGAAATTCTGTTTTTACATGGTAAAATGGGAATTGATTATTCATTTGAAACATTTTTACAATCATCAGACCAATCAGATTAGCTCTGCTCTTTCTTGATGTGACTTCTGGAGAACAGGCCTTATCATATGATCGGTGTGAGTGTCAAACTCAGTCAGCTGTAAACTGGACTCTTGAAAAGAAAACATTTATAGTGGTAGCATGAAAAAACATTACATTGTTAAGTTTTTTATATAGTATGTTCAATATTCTGGTTATTTGTTACTATGGTAATGCTTAATCAGCAATTAAAAAAAACATTGGATTGTGGATGTTTGCATGAACTCATAGTGAAACATTGGAGAAGGGATAAACCGAAGGGTCCGGCTCCTTTACACTATTTCATCAAGGTCAGTTTAATGTTTGGTCTGACACATGGACATTCTGCTGTTATTGAGCAAGTTGGATGTTTGTTTTGGGGGGGGGATAAGTATGCCTACACTCAGAAGAAAGATGAGTGTTTAAACTGACGACTGATTCCTCTCTCCAGTGACAGTGAACTGGTCTGAGGGCTCCTCCTCTGGTGGCTTCATGTCACAAGTGTTCAGGCTCTGAGGGGTTTTTGTTCAGGTCTACTGGTGGTTTGTGTTATTGTGTCTCTGGCACAGTAATACACAGCAGTGTCTTCAGGCTGCACATTCTGTCCATTTAGAGTCACAGTTTTGCTGGAAGTGTCTAAGTCGATACTGAACTTGTTCTTTAATGAATCTTTGTAGTATGCAGCTCCAGTATATCTGCTCCCAATCCACTCCAGTCCTTTTCCTGCAGGCTGTCTGATCCAAGCTGTGAAGTAGCTACCAAGAGAATAAGAGACCTGACAGGTGATGGTCAGACGTTGACCTGGCTGCACAGTCACAGAGGTCGGCTGTGTCAACTGTTCACCCTTCACACCTGTTAAAAGGAGAAAAGCTTTTGTTATGAATTACCAAGTTACGCTGCAAAAGACACATTGGTGACTGTGACAAAACTCCAGAGGAGACTCACATGATCCAGCTGCCAACAGCAGCAGAGCTACAGGAAACATGGTTTGTGCTGAATCTGACGTGCTGTGAACTCCACCGTCGGTCTGATGTGAGGTTTTTATAGCTGAGAGACAAGGAAGGTCACTGAGTTTGCATAGAATCAAATATGAGTCTGTTCAGTGTAATTAGATCAGTTATTAAATTGAAATCATCCAATATATATAACTCATTAGCGATAACATTTTCAACACTTTAATATTGCATTTTTAGTCCCCGACTGAAACAACTCTTAGTTTCTCTTTTGCTGTGAACAATTAAGGCAAAGATGTATTTTATTGACAACATTTCAGTTTCAGAGAAAAGGTGATTTTCTGTGTAATCAAAAACAATGATAAGGATCATTACTCTTCATTCACATGAATCATGGATAGAGGGAATAATATTCATTGAGGTTAGTCTCGAAATAATATGCTGTATTGTTAAGTTTTATAAACACCTAATGATTAACTTATCATTTTGTTATTGAGTCAGTCATTTTTCTATTTATTCACATTTTTACCGGCACTTAAATTCTTATTTACTATGAAAAAAAAGTAGTGAGCAGCCATTATTGTATGAAAAGTCTCTCCAAGTTTCAGTCCCTCACCCAAGAATCTAATATTATAAGTATTTCATTTCACACTAGGAGCTTGAAGCAACATTTGATGGTTTCACAATGTGTGTATTAAAACCATGCCTTTAAACATTGGAAGGAGCTGACCAAATTAAATTCTAAACATTGATCAGTTTTCTTTGAAATAATCATCTTTTAAAAACTACAGAATTTAACTGATTGGTTGAAAGTAGATGAGTTTTCCAGTGAGCTGTAATCTGTTGATGAATGAAGAGTCTGCTTTAACGTGTTGTGGCTATTTGATACAACAGTGTTCACAGCTGGCAGTTAACCATGTACAGAGGTGACGAGGGAAAGAGCAGCAACAATAATGGATTAAAACATCAGTAAAGAAGGCAAAAGAAAAATTATGAAATTCAAGATACTGCTGCCGTTGGTCTCCTCTTTCATAACGGAAAGAGTTTTTGCTTCTGTGGACATATTAACGAAAACAATCTCAACTATCACTCTTTGTGATATCATTTGGATGGTAATTCATTGCTAAGGCAAATAAGGACATATTTCCATTCATAGATATAGATAGATAGATAGATAGATAGATAGATAGATAGGTACTTTATTGATGCCAAGCTGGGAAATTCCGGTGTTACAGCAGCAGGTATCACACCACACACCTTACAATCTATACAATAAATACCATTAACAAATGTAAAATAGTACCCGAATTGCAAAAAAATATGAAGAATAAGGAAAATAAATATAAAGAAAAAAAGGGTTTTAACTTGATAAATGTCTGAATGTGATAGGAAACATATTTCTAAGTGGCTTTTTTTATGATCAGGATGTTTTAAAGTAAATTGAGTCATTTTTTAAATTTTCATTTTCTTTGACACATTAGAAAGTCCCATGGAAGTCTGACAAATGAACAAGATGTAAATGTTCACATTTCTGAAGACATGAAGTTACATTTTTGCACAAAGATGAAGAATGAATAAAAATAATAATAATAATAGAGAAATTGATGACAACCAATATTTCAAAAAAAGTGATACTGAGGAAACTGAATGTTTCCAGTGGTGGTGGTAAATAGAGGAAGTAGTTTTTGTTTGAGTCTCCCATTTCTCTGTCTAACTGTGTCTCTGGCACAGTAATACACTGCTGTGTCCTCTGTCTTCAAACTGTTCATCTGCAGATACACTTTGCTGCTGGAGTCATCTCTGGAGATGGTGAATCTACCCTTGACTGACTGGGAGTAATATAAGCTGGAACTGCCTGTGTGTACAAAAGCGATCCACTCCAGTCCTTTTCCAGGAGCCTGTCTGATCCAGTTCATATGGGAGCTGCTGAAAGTGAATCCGGAGGCTGTACAGGTCAGTCTGTGGGATTCTCCAGGCCTTTTAACCACGGGCTCAGATTCTGTCAGAGTCTGACCATCTGCACCTGTGGAGGAGAAAAATAAATTTTGTACGTGCAGCATGAACTTCACAGCTTTTGTGAAAACATCAAATCGCGATCCGAGAAATAATGAAAACCGTCACCTGCCCAGCAGACGGTTAGAAGCAGCAGTGCTGTCCTGTGGTCCATCATGTTAAACTGTGTGTCCACGGTTCTCTGTCATCCTCTGTACTGACAGATATGTAGAGGAGGAAGACTTCCCAGTTTGCATTGACTCCTCCTCACTAAGAGGATACAGCTGGGTTGGATTTGGACCCGTTATTGAAATTCTGTTTTTACATGGTAAAATGGGAATTGATTATTCATTTGAAACATTTTTACAATCATCAGACCAATCAGATTAGCTCTGTTCTTTCTTTATGTGACTTCTGGAGAACCGGCCTTATCATATGATCGGTGTGAGTGTCAAACTCAGTCAGCTGTAGACTGGACTCTTGAAAAGAAAACATTTATAGTGGTAGCATGAAAAAAGATTAAATTGTTAAGTTTTTTATATAGTATGTTCAATATTCTGGTTATTTATTACTATGGTAATGCTTAATCAGCAATTAAAAAAAACATTGGATTGTGGATGTTTGCATAAACTCATAGTGAAACATTGGAGAAGGGATAAACCGAAGGGTCCGGCTCCTTTACACTATTTCATCAAGGTCAGTTTAATGTTTGGTCTGACACATGGACATTCTGCTGTTATTGAGCAAGTTGGATGTTTGTTTGTTTTTTTGGGGGGGGGGATAAGTATGCCTACACTCAGAAGAAAGATGAGTGTTTAAACTGTCGACTGATTCCTCTCTCCAGTGACAGTGAACTGGTCTGAGGGCTCCTCCTCTGGTGGCTTCATGTCACAAGTGTTCAGGCTCTGAGGGGTTTTTGTTCAGGTCTACTGGTGGTTTGTGTTATTGTGTCTCTGGCACAGTAATACACAGCAGTGTCTTCAGGCTGCACATTCTGTCCATTTAGAGTCACAGTTTTGCTGGAAGTGTCTAAGTCGATACTGAACTTGTTCTTTAATGAATCTTTGTAGTATGCAGCTCCAGTATATCTCATTCCAATCCACTCCAGTCCTTTTCCTGCAGGCTGTCTGATCCAAGCTGTGTGGTAGCTACCAAGAGAATAAGAGACCTGACAGGTGATGGTCAGACGTTGACCTGGCTGCACAGTCACAGAGGTCGGCTGTGTCAACTGTTCACCCTTCACACCTGTTAAAAGGAGAAAAGCTTTTGTTATGAATTACCAAGTTACGCTGCAAAAGACACATTGGTGACTGTGACAAAACTCCAGAGGAGACTCACATGATCCAGCTGCCAACAGCAGCAGAGCTACAGGAAACATGGTTTGTGCTGAATCTGACGTGCTGTGAACTCCACCGTCGGTCTGATGTGAGGTTTTTATAGCTGAGAGACAAGGAAGGTCACTGAGTTTGCATAGAATCAAATATGAGTCTGTTCAGTGTAATTAGATCAGTTATTAAATTGAAATCATCCAATATATATAACTCATTAGCGATAACATTTTCAACACTTTAATATTGCATTTTTAGTCCCCGACTGAAACAACTCTTAGTTTCTCTTTTGCTGTGAACAATTAAGGCAAAGATGTATTTTTTTGACAACATTTCAGTTTCAGAGAAAAGGTGATTTTCTGTGTAATCACAAACAATGATAAGGATCATTACTCTTCATTCACATGAATCATGGATAGAGGGAATAATATTCATTTAAGTTAGTCTCGAAATAATATGCTGTATCGTTAAGTTTGTCAACACCTAATGATTAATTTAGCATTTTGTTATTAAGTCAGTCATTTTTCTATTTATTCACATTTTTACCGGCACTTAAATTCTTAATTACTGTAAACAAAAAGTAGTGTGAGCAGCCATCCTTGTATGAAAAGTCTCTCCAAGTTCCAGTCCCTCACACAAGAATCTAATATTATAAGTATTTCATTTCACACTAGGAGCTTGAAGCAACATTTGATGGTTTCACAATGTGTGTATTAAAACCATGCCTTTAAACATTGGAAGGAGCTGACCAAATTGAATTCTAAACATTGATCAGTTTTCTTTGAAATAATCATCTTTTAAAAACTACAGAATTTAACTGATTGGTTGAAAGTAGACGAGTTTTCCAGTGAGCTGTAATCTGTTGATGAATGAAGAGTCTGCTTTAACGTGTTGTGGCTATTTGATACAACAGTGTTCACAGCTGGCAGTTAGCCATGTACAGAGGTGACGAGGGAAAGAGCAGTAACAGAAATGGATTAAAACATCAGTAAAGAAGGCAAAAGAAAAATGATGACATTTAAGATACTGCTGCCGTTGGTCTCCTCTTTCATAACGGAAAGAGTTTTTGCTTCTGTGGACATATTAACGAAAACAATCTCAACTATCACTCTTTGTGATATCATTTGGATGGTAATTCATTGCTAAGGCAAATAAGGACATATTTCCATTCATAGATATAGAAAGATAGATAGATAGATAGATAGATAGATAGATAGACAGATAGATAGGTACTTTATTGATGCCAAGCTGGGAAATTCCGGTGTTACAGCAGCAGGTATCACACCACACACCTTACAATCTATACAATAAATACCATTAACAAATGTAAAATAGTACCCGAATTGCAAAAAAATATGAAGAAAACAAAATGAACAAGATGTAAATGTTCACATTTCTGTAGACATGTAGTTACATTTTTGCACAACGATGAAGAATGAATAAAAATAATAATAATAATAGAGAAATTGATGACAACCAATATTTCAAGAAAAGTGATACTGAGGAAACTGAATGTTTCCAGTGGTGGTGGTAAATAGAGGAAGTAGTTTTTGTTTGAGTCTCCCATTTCTCTGTCTAACTGTGTCTCTGGCACAGTAATACACTGCTGTGTCCTCTGTCTTCAAACTGTTCATCTGCAGATACACTTTGCTGCTGGAGTCATCTCTGGAGATGGTGAATCTACCCTTGACTGACTGGGAGTAATATAAGCTGGAACTGCCTGTTGCTACTAAAGCGATCCACTCCAGTCCTTTTCCAGGAGCCTGTCTGATCCAGCTCATATAGTAGCTGCTAAAAGTGAATCCGGAGGCTGTACAGGTCAGTCTGTGGGATTCTCCAGGCCTTTTAACCACGGGCTCAGATTCTGTCAGAGTCTGACCATCTGCACCTGTGGAGGAGAAAAATAAATTTTGTACGTGCAGCATGAACTTCACAGCTTTTGTGAAAACATCAAATCGAGATCCGAGAAATAATGAAAACCGTCACCTGCCCAGCAGACGGTTAGAAGCAGCAGTGCTGTCCTGTGGTCCATCATGTTAAACTGTGTGTCCACGGTTCTCTGTCATCCTCTGTACTGACAGATATGTAGAGGAGGAAGACTTCCCAGTTTGCATTGACTCCTCCTCACTAAGAGGATACAGCTGGGTTGGATTTGGACCCGTTATTGAAATTCTGTTTTTACATGGTAAAATGGGAATTGATTATTCATTTGAAACATTTTTACAATCATCAGACCAATCAGATTAGCTCTGTTCTTTCTTGATGTGACTTCTGGAGAACAGGCCTTATCATATGATCGATGTGAGTGTCAAACTCAGTCAGCTGTAGACTGGACTCTTGAAAAGAAAACATTTATAGTGGTAGCATGAAAAAAGATTAAATTGTTAAGTTTTTTATATAGTATGTTCAATATTCTGGTTATTTATTACTATGGTAATGCTTAATCAGCAATTAAAAAAAACATTGGATTGTGGATGTTTGCATAAACTCATAGTGAAACATTGGAGAAGGGATAAACCGAAGGGTCCGGCTCCTTTACACTATTTCATCAAGGTCAGTTTAATGTTTGGTCTGACACATGGACATTCTGCTGTTATAGAGCAAGTTGGATGTTTGTTTTGGGGGGGGGATAAGTATGCCTACACTCAGAAGAAAGATGAGTGTTTAAACTGTCGACTGATTCCTCTCTCCAGTGACAGTGAACTGGTCTGAGGGCTCCTCCTCTGGTGGCTTCATGTCACAAGTGTTCAGGCTCTGAGGGGTTTTTGTTCAGGTCTACTGGTGGTTTGTGTTATTGTGTCTCTGGCACAGTAATACACAGCAGTGTCTTCAGGCTGCACATTCTGTCCATTTAGAGTCACAGTTTTGCTGGAAGTGTCTAAGTCGATACTGAACTTGTTCTTTAATGAATCTTTGTAGTATGCAGCTCCAGTATATCTGCTCCCAATCCACTCCAGTCCTTTTCCTGCAGGCTGTCTGATCCAAGCTGTGAAGTAGTCACCAAGAGAATAAGAGACCTGACAGGTGATGGTCAGACGTTGACCTGGCTGCACAGTCACAGAGGTCGGCTGTGTCAACTGTTCACCCTTCACACCTGTTAAAAGGAGAAAAGCTTTTGTTATGAATTACCAAGTTATGCTGCAAAAGAAAAATTGGTGACTGTGACAAAACTCCAGAGGAGACTCACATGATCCAGCTGCCAACAGCAGCAGAGCTACAGGAAACATGGTTTGTGCTGAATCTGACGTGCTGTGAACTCCACCGTCGGTCTGATGTGAGGTTTTTATAGCTGAGAGACAAGGAAGGTCACTGAGTTTGCATAGAATCAAATCAAGGAATGATTAATGAAGAGTCTGCTTTAACGAGTTGTGGTTATTTGATACAACAGTGTTCACAGCTGGCAGTTAGCCATGTACAGAGGTGACGAGGGAAAGTGCAGTAACAGAAATGGATTAAAACATCAGTAAAGAAGGCAAAAGAAAATTGATGAAATGCAAGATACTGCTGCCGTAGGTCTCCTCTTTCATAATGGAAAGAATTTTTGCTTCTGTGGACAAATTAACGAAAACAATCTGAACATAATAAAATACATCCCTCCCAAAATAAGTTGAAAAACACTTTGAAATATATAGTTTTCTATTATAGATGATGGGGTAAAACTGTGTCTTGGTCAGGGTCTGCATCTTGACCCCTGATTCTAGATTTTGTCCCTGAAGCACATAGTGTTTTCCATACAGTCAAAGCAAAGACAGTAACCTTATGAGGGGTCGCTGTCAATTGGACCAGTAAATAGTAGATGAGCACTGTAGGATTTTGTACAGCTTTTCTAGCGACCTAAACAACGTGTTTTTGAATAAAAGTAGCTTAAATTAATGCCTAGCAAAAATGTTTCTGCCCTGCCAAAAAAAGAGGAAAATGACTTGAAAAAAGACTAACTCATGCAAGTTTGTTGTTATAACAAGGTTTTTTGTGTTATTACTGCATTAATGTATTGCGTTTTAAGAAAAAAACTTTCTTGTCACGAATGTCATGAATTTGTTTCACGTTACAAAGTCATAAGTTACTATATTGTTATAATCTCATAGTGAAACATGTAGAGAAGTGATAAACTGAAGTGTACGGCTCCTTCACACTATTTGATCAAGTTCAGTTTAATGCTCGGTCAGACACATGGAGATTCTCCTGTTATTGGGAAAGTTGGATGATTTGTTTTTGTGATAAGTATGCCTACACTCAGAAGAAAGATGAGTGTTTAAACTGTCGACTGATTCCTCTCTCCAGTGACAGTGAACTGGTCTGAGGGCTCCTCCTCTGGTGGCTTCATGTCACAAGTGTTCAGGCTCTGAGGGGTTTTTGTTCAGGTCTACTGGTGGTTTGTGTTATTGTGTCTCTGGCACAGTAATACACAGCAGTGTCTTCAGGCTGCACATTCTGTCCATTTAGAGTCACAGTTTTGCTGGAAGTGTCTAAGTCGATACTGAACTTGTTCTTTAATGAATCTTTGTAGTATGAAGCTCCAGTAGATCTCATTCCAATCCACTCCAGTCCTTTTCCTGCAGGCTGTCTGATCCAAGCTGTGAAGTAGCTACCAAGAGAATAAGAGACCTGACAGGTGATGGTCAGACGTTGACCTGGCTGCACAGTCACAGAGGTCGGCTGTGTCAACTGTTCACCCTTCACACCTGTTAAAGGAGAAAAGCTTTTGTTATAAATTACCAAGTTACGCTGCAAAAGACACATTGGTGACTGTGACAAAACTCCAGAGGAGACTCACATGATCCAGCTGCCAACAGCAGCAGAGCTACAGGAAACATGGTTTGTGCTGAATCTGACGTGCTGTGAACTCCACCGTCGGTCTGATGTGAGGTTTTTATAGCTGAGAGACAAGGAAGGTCACTGAGTTTGCATAGAATCAAATATGAGTCTGTTCAGTGTAATTAGATCAGTTATTAAATTGAAATCATCCAATATATATAACTCATTAGCGTTAACATTTTCAACACTTTAATATTGCATTTTTAGTCCCCGACTGAAACAACTCTTAGTTTCTCTTTTGCTGTGAACAATTAAGGCAAAGATGTATTTTATTGACAACATTTCAGTTTCAGAGAAAAGGTGATTTTCTGTGTAATCACAAACAATGATAAGGATCATTACTCTTCATTCACATGAATCATGGATAAGGAATAATATTCATTTAAGTTAGTCTCAAAATAATATGCTGTATCGTTAAGTTTGTCAACACCTAATGATTAATTTAGCATTTTGTTATTAAGTCAGTCATTTTTTTATTTATTCACATTTTTACCGGCACTTAAATTCTTAATTACTGTAAACAAAAAGTAGTGATCAGCCATCATTGTATGAAAAGTCTCTCCAAGTTCCAGTCCCTCACCCAAGAATCTAATATTATAAGTATTTCATTTCACACTAGGAGCTTGAAGCAACATTTGATGGTTTCACAATGTGTGTATTAAAACCATGCCTTTAAACATTGAAAGGAGCTGACCAAATTAAATTCTAAACATTCATCAGTTTTCTTTGAAATAATCATCTTTTAAAAACTACAGAATTTAACTGTTTTGTTGAAAGTAGACGAGTTTTCCAGTGAGCTGTAATCTGTTGATGAATGAAGAGTCTGCTTTAACGTGTTGTGGCTATTTGATACAACAGTGTTCACAGCTGGCAGTTAACCATGTACAGAGGTGACGAGGGAAAGAGCAGCGACAATAATGGATTAAAACATCAGTAAAGAAGGCAAAAGAAAAATTATGAAATTCAAGATACTGCTGCCGTTGGTCTCCTCTTTCATAACGGAAAGAGTTTTTGCTTCTGTGGACAAATTAACGAAAACAATCTCAACTATCACTCTCTGTGATATCATTTGGATGGTCATTCATTGCTAAGGCAAATAAGGACATATTTCCATTCATAGATATAGATAGATAGATAGATAGATAGATAGGTACTTTATTGATCCCAAGCTGGGAAATTCCGGTGTTACAGCAGCAGGTATCACAACGCACACCTTACAATCTATACAATATATACCATTAACAAATGTAAAATAGTACCCGAATTGCAAAAAAATATGAAGAATAAGGAAAATAAATATAAAGGAAAAAAGGGTTTTAACTTGATAAATGTCTGAATGTGATAGGAAACATATTTCTAAGTGGCCTTTTTTATTATCAGGATGTTTTAAAGTAAATTGAGTCATTTTTAAAATTTTCATTTTCTTTGACACGTTAGAAAGTCCCATTGAAGTCTGACAAATGAACAAGATGTAAATGTTCACATTTCTGAAGACATGTAGTTACATTTTTGCACAACGATGAAGAATGAATAAAAATAATAATAATAATAGAGAAATTGATGACAACCAATATTTCAAGAAAAGTGATACTGAGGAAACTGAATGTTTCCAGTGGTGGTGGTAAATAGAGGAAGTAGTTTTTGTTTGAGTCTCCCATTTCTCTGTCTAACTGTGTCTCTGGCACAGTAATACACTGCTGTGTCCTCTGTCTTCAAACTGTTCATCTGCAGATACACTTTGCTGCTGGAGTCATCTCTGGAGATGGTGAATCTACCCTTGACTGACTGGGAGTAATCTAAGCTGGAACTGCCTGTGTGTACAAAAGCGATCCACTCCAGTCCTTTTCCAGGAGCCTGTCTGATCCAGCTCATATGGTAGCTGCTGAAAGTGAATCCGGAGGCTGTACAGGTCAGTCTGTGGGATTCTCCAGGCCTTTTAACCACGGGCTCAGATTCTGTCAGAGTCTGACCATCTGCACCTGTGGAGGAGAAAAATAAATTTTGTACGTGCAGCATGAACTTCACAGCTTTTGTGAAAACATCAAATCGAGATCCGAGAAATAATGAAAACCGTCACCTGCCCAGCAGACGGTTAGAAGCAGCAGTGCTGTCCTGTGGTCCATCATGTTAAACTGTGTGTCCACGGTTCTCTGTCATCCTCTGTACTGACAGATATGTAGAGGAGGAAGACTTCCCAGTTTGCATTGACTCCTCCTCCGATGGTGTATTGAGAGCTAATAGAGATTCTGTTCAGTGATATTATAGCTGCAGAGTGAAAAGATTCCAGATTCTACTTTATAAATGATATTTTGGGGTCATCACTGAATTAACACACTGGAATCGTCCCTGAAGTCAAGGAAACTACTTTTTACTCCAGATAATGAACATTAACTATTGCTGTTACACTGAAGTTACTTTAAAAGATGCAGCCAGGCCGAGGGTTGTGCCCGGTGTGGGGCCCTGGTGTGTCCTCTCTGCTATATGATGATATGGTTCTGTTGACTTCATCATATAAGGAGCTTTGATGTCCACTGGGACAGTTTGAGGCTGAATGTGAAGCAGCAGAGATGAGGATCAACACCTCCACGTCTGAAGACATGGCCCGCTGCCAGAAAACAGTTCATGACTGAGGTAGAACGGAGCAGGAGACCTGCAGGCGGATTGGGGCAGCGTTGGCTGTAAAGCAGGAGCTGAACCAGACCTTTGTGGTAAAGAGGGAGCTGAGCCGGAAGGCGAGGCTCCAGATTTATCAGTCCATTATTGTACCGACCCTTACCTATGGTCACAAGCTTTGAGTAGCAACTGAAAGAACGTGTTTGTGAATACAAGCGACTGAAATTAAACTATAGCAAAAATGTTTATATCTACCTGCCAGAGAAAAATACTGGAAAATGACTTGAAAAAAGACTAAAACACAACCATGTCTATTATAATGAAGCAAAGTTTTTTGTGTTATTACCGCATAAATGTATCAGGTTATATAAATTAATCATTTCACATTATAGTTTCAAACATTACAACATTGTTATAATCTCATAGTGAAACATTTTGAGAAGGGATAAATCGAGGTGTACGGCTCCTTTACACTTTTTGATCAACTTCAGACGTTGACCTGGCTGCACAGTCACAGAGGTCGGCTGTGTCAACTGTTCACCCTTCACACCTGTTAAAGGAGAAAAGCTTTGCTGCAAAAAGAAACATTGGTGACTGGTGGTAGATGAAGGTGAGCTGTGAAATGGAATAATTGATGGAGTGAATGCTGATTCAGGAAGACGGACACCGTGGATGTCTTAAGCAGAAGTATTTATTATAGATTATTAGAGCCTGATATTGAGGAGAGGTCCGGTTCGCTACACAGATCAACAGGTTCACAGTGTTCGGTGTCCCAAGATAGTCTGCCTATCTCCGGTCTCTGTAGTGTATTTAGCTTTGACTAATGTTGTCATCTCCCCGCGACTATGACAGAGAGAGAGAGACTTCCGCTGCTCAATGATTGTTTTGGCTTGCCATAGATGAGATGACCTTGCTTGGTGCCTGAGAAGACTCGTCTTAAGAGTTTCTCAGGGAGGCGAGGCCCAAATTCCTCAACAAGCTGCTTGGAGCTTCTCCTCTTCTGCTGCAACCAACAGCATGATATCAAGTCTTTTTAGCAGAGAGATGGGAAGTTCACTTTGCATATAGAGGTGGACACTGACAGGCTATAAAAGATGTATAGACTGGTTTAGTCATAAATCATTATGGTCTCAATCATCTGTAATCTTTACCGCAGTTTCTCTGTGTTTGTAGACCTGACATACTGTCAGAGCAGTTGTTAAATCTGCTTTTGATATTTCAGCAGGTGAAAAGAAGCAGATGTATGAATCCACCCACGCACACACATACTGTATATAAATGATTAAATGGTCTTCATGGCCTCCCTTAATTTTACCAGCCCTAAAACACTTAGAGACAACTTTCTCTCTCCTGGGTGAGACCTAAATTCTGTTTTTAACAGTGATGTCTTTATTATTTATATTCTTTCTTTCATTCATTGTGTTTAATTGGTGGTCATTGAATCATTATTATCAATTTTAATCTTTCATCTTTGGTCAGTAGAAATATGACAGAATATGCTTCACGCAAACCCCTTGAAAATAACTGATGGAAATATTATTAACCACCACTGGTGTAGGGAAAGCACATGTAAAAACAACAACAACAAAAAGAAGAATGAGGAAGTCTCAAACCACAACCTCATCTGGTGCTTTCACAGAGTGTTTTTCACTGCGTACGTGCAAGTATGGCGTCCGCCCAATGGTCTAACTACTGATGTGTCATGTCAGATGTGCTGCTGCCCCCTCTAGGTCGTTGTAAACCTCACTGCCCACTTTAACCAGTGTGCATCTCTGGCACAGTAGTCCTCTCGCTCTAGGTTGGACAGTCTGAGGTTCACCATACTGTCGCTGTTATCTCCTATTCGTCCTTGCACACTGCCAGCATATGCTTTAATTGCATCAAGGTCAATAACCACCCCAACCATTCGGGGCGGTGCTTTTCCTGCAGGTTGTCTGACCCAGTGCGTTCCACACTGACGGAACTCAAATTCCGGTTCCCCGGCAGGAAAGAGCCGAGGGCTTCCTGCGGTGTTTTCAGCCCTGAAGTGGAGGGAATGAACTCCAGAGCCTGGCCATTCAAACCTCAAAAAAAAAAATGTAAATGAGGGGTCCGAAATGTCAACGTTATGTTTATGTATTTTCTTAAGTAGGAAATCATAAAGGAACCTACAGGGCAGACAGACAGACCACTGTATAGAGCACACAGTTTGTCCATCTAGAGAACACAATTGCTTCACACCAAACAGGAGGACTGCCAGCTGGACTGAAATTTACCCTCTGGATAATCTGCAGATTTGCATCTTGGATTTTAACAACAATGTCACTCATGCGTGTTAACAATTTCTTTAATTGGACCAAACGTATGCAACACCTCATTCTATGAATGTATGCCAGACTTGAAATTTGGAATGTGATTTTATTTCATGTGGTGAATTTGATCCATCTCAGTACATATATGAACAGATCAATGCTGTTATGTTAAAATATGATTTCATGGTATTATCTGACATCCTACTCACGCTGGTCCTGTTTATGTACCGTCACTGAATATGTTGCTTGTGTGTGGTCATGAGCTCATATAATTCAGCCATGGGCCTCTCATGGGATGCAACAAACGGTTCAACTACAAATGTGATGCTTGCATGTACATTTGAGAATATCTTCTTAAGTTGTGCTGAACCTTCAATTTGGCCAAAGCCTTCATGTGGTTATGTAATGGCTGTTGCTCTATATTCTTTTTTTTCTTTTTTTTTAAGAAAGTGAACAAGCTTCTGCAGACATTCATTAATATCACATCATTTGCAGGCTGAGCTTGACCATATAGACAAATCCATTAGTTTAGGTTCACATCAAATTGTTGACGTAAATTATTGCTTTTATAAAAGCAGTACAAAAGCAACAATCATTTATTATATACAACGTTTCATACATATATTTGTTTTATCACCAACATTACGACATTATGTGAAAGAATGTATATCAAAACAATAAACAAACAGATTTATTCTACATGGGTTCCCTGTTTCCATATGAAAAAAGACTACAATCTAAAAATGGTGATTAAATGGCTCTTTTTATCCTAGGTTAACAGCATCAGATTATAAAAGTTCTTATTGCTGTATAATGTATTTGTAACACTTACATACATGCATGCATTCTTTATATAGAAATAAATCTTCTCAAAACAATTGTAATCTTATACTGTGCATATGAAATTGTGAATATGCACAGCATTAAGCCCTTTTTTCCCCCCTAAACCAAAGCTGCAGAGATAATCCATAAGAGACTCATCCCTCCTCTCTGGCATACACGGATCACCACAGATCACAGTTTACACACACACACATGCTCACAGAACAGAACAGAACAGAAGCCAAATGATACAGGGACATATAACAAAGTGAGTTAAATCTTTTAAGAAAGGAATTCACAGAAAGAAGGATCTCAGGATCTCAACAAAGGCTGTCATCATGAGTCTTAAACAAGCCTGCATCTTTCTCAGAGGAGGACCAAATAGAAAAGTAAGTCACTACGGTTTCAAGGTTTTACGGTTCAGTTTTGTTTTTTCTGCTCATTTTTCCCATTTATGTCTTTATCTTGAGACGTTTTCAAATATTAAATAAAATATTGATATAGATATACACATTGAATAATTTCATTATTATTAATAATATTATCGTTATATTTTTCCTTGCTACCAGGAATGTAAATCTTACTTTCACCTGCTACTTTGTGTTTGTGTTACTTTATGCTCATTCTGACATGGTGTTATTTTAAGATAATGGGCAAAGAAGCTTAAAGGACTCGTATCACTCTGGAGTAGAGGTGGGAGGGCAAACTTTTTAAATGGTGCATTAGGCAGATGCTTTGGCACTCAGGGTGAGTTTCTGTGCTCTGTCCCATGACATTTACACAAAGCAGAAATACAAATAGAAATATATTTGCATAGTTGCATTCTGCGCTTATCATTTGCGTAAAAAATCGATGAGTAATTCAGACTTTAAGAAAAATCCACAATACATATACTGTTTATGTGATCTGTGATCAATTGTCACCAATCTTAATTCATAAAAGTATCCAAAATGCTTTTTACATCAGTGAACTGATTTATGTAAAATGCAATTGTAATCCTTCTTGAATGCACAGTGCAGTGCAGCGAAAAGCCAAATTAAATGTAATTCTGTGAAAGCCCATGAGATTTAACCAATGTGTTTCAGGTATTAATATAGATAATGTAAATGAGTTAAACCTGTCCTTTTCATGAAAAAAAGATCAACTATATGTTCATATGTGCAATAAGGTGCACAAAAAATTAAAATGATATGAAGTATTTGAAAAGTAAAATTGTCAAAAATTTGTGGGAAGCAGGTGACAAATAGAACAAATGTACAACCAAGCACTTCAGACTATATCAATAAAATATAGTTCATTGCAATATGACATGAACGTGTTGACATGGGACACTAAAAAATACAACAAGCCTGTATAGCAAGTGTTTACTTCACCTAGAATATATTTTTTATTTGCAACACTTAAGTATTTATGTTTGGAGCTTTTGCAGCTTATACAAGGCTGTTAATCTTCAGAAAGACATGATGTACAGCAGAGGACTGTGGATATATTTCTTTTATGGTTTGCTGTATATCCATGAATATATACAATGCGAACATAATTTAATATTTGTATCCATGTCACCATTGTTTTGCAGACAAGAGCTCTTACCCATGATGAGATTGAAGGTAATTTTTAAAACACTGACTATGATCATTTTTATGCTTTAACATACTTTTAGATAGTACTTTTTAAAAGTGCTGTATATAGTTTTGTTTTTTTTACTTTTCAAAGTTTAGTCACATACCACTCTGTATTTCCGTGTCTGTGTGCCCTCTAGAGTTACGCGAAGCTTTTGTAGAGTTTGATAAAGACAAGGACGGTTTCATAACCTGCAAAGACTTGGGGAACCTGATGAGAACCATGGGTTACATGCCAACGGAAATGGAGCTGATAGAACTGAGCCAGAACATCAACATGAACTGTGAGTATGTATGTCCTCTACTGAGGTAAAGCAAAACACAATTAATCATTTATTAACAGTTTACATTTACTGCAAATCATGTCTGAAATAACACTTCAATTTAATGAACAATGTCAAGAGTTTTTAATGGGCATTGGGAAGAGAAGCCCTGACACAACAAAGTTATTTTTATCAATGAAATAAACACAAATCTTGAAAAAGATTCACAGTTTTGTAAAACAAACCAAAAAAAACTGTGAAAATAAAATACATAAATCATATTGATGTGATAAATTGCTGCATACTGTAAAGGACCAGAGGTACTAATTATTCTGAATGTTTCAGGAAATGTGTCTTGCAGTTTCTGTATCCCCTGAGCCCCAGATTTGCATTTTCCATCTCAAAAGAAACTTGAGTATAAGAACAACAGGATATGAACAGTCACATGAATATACGGTCCGCTGGCTCCCTGTGTGTCAGGGGTTGACATTAATTCACAGCAGAGCACATGTTATGATCACATCTAAAAAGAAGTACATGTGAACCTGCACACATTTACTCACCTGACAGATCATCATGTGTTGCATGCATTTCACTCTTCCAGCATTTTTAAATTCATAACAAACAATATAAATAGCTGGTTCTAGGTATATTATTTTCATTTTCTGTCTTATCCCAGTGGGGGGACGCGTGGACTTTGAGGATTTTGTGGAACTAATGACCCCAAAGCTTCTGGCTGAAACTGCAGGGATGATTGGTTTAAAGGAACTTAAAGACGCCTTCAGAGAGGTGAGCTCAACATACCCTTTCTCTCTTTGTGGTCTTTGGCACCCCATGGTGGACATTAAATGAACACTCTGTAATAGGTACAACTTTGTTTTTTTTGTCCTCCCCGCTTTCCCACAGTTCGATATAGATGGAGATGGTAGCATCACATCCGATGAGCTGAGACACGCCATGGTGAAGCTGTTAGGAGAACAGACCAGCAAAAATGAAATCGATGCGGTGGTCAGAGAAGCCGACAACAACGGAGATGGAACAGTGGACTTTGAGGGTGAGATAGGCTACAAGTAATGCATGCACACACACACACGCACACACACACACACACACACACACACACATTCTTCCATTGCAGTGTGTCAGTAACAGAGCCCTGCCGTTTGTACATGCTGTCTCAATGACTTGGCCCACCTGGCACCTAAGAGCATCAGAGTTATATTTATCGTTATTAGTTTATTAGTTTTAAAAGTCATAATGTCTCTCATGAAAAAAAGTCTACTCATCAATTATTTGTCTTTGTCTGTTCCGCTTCTTAGTCTTTGGCAATATCCTTGCGACAATCTTCAATAGAGAAACATTTTACTGTATTTACATTCAGTAGCAAAGCAGAAGGTAGTGGTGGTGTTTTTGTCTTGATAACAGCTGCAATGTTCTCAGTTTGCAATGGACCTGACAGAATTTGAGCTAATCATTTAATGATTATTTTTTTGTCCATTCTCTTCACAGAGTTTGTGGGCATGATGTCACAGAAATGAGGACAGCCGACTGAATGAACGGGAATGGAGAGGACGCATTTTTTATCGAATTATATGCTGATGATAGCCTATTTCTTATGAAGACCTGTTCTTCTTCTTTTCCCGTAATTTAAGAGGCATCTGCTTCAGTACACGATCCTCTGGAGTTTACACAGTTTAAGTGAACAAAGAAGTTGATGAATATGGAATTGTTCAAATTGAAACGGCAGCTCTAGATAATTCTAACCTTTACCTTTTTGTCCTTGTTTGCCCCGAGTCTCATAGAAACTGACCCACGGTGCAGTGAGTGTACACACAATTTATCAATGTTTAAAGTGAAGGCAGCGTTTCTCTGTATTGGTGAGGTATTGATGGATACAGTTGAACTGCAGATAGAAAGATGGCAAAGGTTTAATAAGAGGTGTCTGTAATGTTTTGCTAGTAAGTACTGTAGGTTTTTTAGAAGGTGCAGTTCAGAGTCGGCAATACGTGTGTTGTGGAGATGCTGAATGCGCGCGCTGCGCTGTGGGCTGGCCTTGAACAACTAAAGTAAAATTAACTTTTGTTTAAAAGTCTTTGACACTGCCCAAATCTGACCAACTCTTTGGTCAAGCCTCAGTTTGGGCTTCAGTGGCACACATATATTAAGTAACTGAATGTGGTCGTACGCACTTTAATGTTTTGCATGGGTGTTTTTACATGTGTCTGCGAAGGAAATTCCTAAATAAAAATTTCAGAATCATTACTTGATGTGAGTAGTGTTTGACTATAATCGATTTTGTAGTTTTGACCGGAGTATTGATGATTGTATTTCCATGGTGTCATGGAAGCATTGCGTCTTATCGTGATATGAATCACTAAAATATTGCATATACCAAGCAGATTTATACAACAATAAGTAGAATTGATATTATTTCTGTATGGCATATTGCCATCGAGGACAATAAGACGTTTATTTTCCAGGCATTCTGTTCGTGTGGTATCTTTTGATGAAAATAATCCATCTGGTGTTGCTAAAGCTGTTGCATAACAATGTGTGACAACAACTAAATGCATCTTTGGAATGAGTGTGCTGGACGTTGCCTTTTGAGGCCATAGCCTAATGTCAAGGTTAACTTTGCATGTGATAATTGTGTGTTGTAGAATCAATGAAATGAGGAAAAACTAAATAATGCTTGATGGCTAATATTAGCACAAGATATGAAATGACATAATTCTTCGTGGTGCATAGCTAAAGTGTTACTGATCAGGACAGTGGAGGAGATGTAATATAGTTTCACTACTGATAGTAATATTCAATATGGGAGTTGTTATAGGCTATTATTTGCTTATGAATCTAGAAATAAAATATAAATATTTTGCTCCCATCGAATCCGACACACCACGTAGTGTCCCGTGTTGAACAAATCAAACGCCATGAAATAACATAGAGTACAAATGACTAAACAATCTCAAGAATAATCTGTCTCATGGGATGGATTAGTTGAGTCTGTAATCCTCATCATGGGATCTGAACAGATGGCAGATAAGACAAAATCACCACACTAATTCTCATCTACTGACTGAAAAAGTAACCCCAAAAAAAAGGGCTCGGTGACCTGACCTAGAATGTTTTTTGGCTGTTCTGTTTTTTGCTTTTTCAAAATTCATATTTATTTCAAGTATATTTTATCAATATAAACCTTACCCCCAACAAAATAATTTATATACATATAATTTATTTAAAAAAAATTTAACAAGCCAAACTGTCAATGCTCTTATTTCCCTAATGAAATGATGTACTTATATTTTATTATATGCAAGTATTAATCTGATTAAGATAATGCATTTACCCGTATAGGTTCAACATGTCTTCCAAAACAATCAGCTCTGCTGTTTATCAACAAAAAGTGTAATACTCTTGAAAATTATCAGTCCACAATTCCACCCTCCACTTTCCTTATCTGTCTTGTTATAGTTTGATATTTAATTTCTTTTTAAGTCGTTTTAATGTTGTGTCTGACATTAAAGTATACCCACGGTAAAACTTGATTTCTTTGGGGGGTTTTATTTGTTATTTGGATTCCAAGAAAAAGCAAAAATCCTGATAGATGCACGTCATATTATTGGTCAACTACACACAAACCACCATTTATAATTATAAAGAAAGAAGAAAAAAGATATAGAAACATATAAGTGCACACAGAGGTTAGTAATAAGAAGAGAACTGATAACCACAGTATGCAAAGCTTTATATATTTTGGCATTCATTTTGGAACACAAAAATAATTTGAAATTTACATTTATACGATTTTTATGTTTCACAGTTTTTTGGTTGAACCCTACAGTAGGGAATCTACATATTTCAAAATGGCATATTAGCACATGCATCAGCATCGTAAAACAAAGTCCTGTAATCATGACAGATGGGTTTCATGCAAATAGCATTCATTAGCATAGTATATGATGTCAATATCATGTTTATGTTACTGTAAGATTTACAAAAATGAACATCAGATCTCTTCTTTGTGGGTAAGATCTCTTTGTGCTTTCAAATGTTGTCAGTTTATAGTTTGCAGCCACACTATCTAGCTGTACAGTAGCATTGTCTAACATAATCCATAACAATTCGTTCTCATGGCACTTCCTGGTGTAGACCGTAAATCCAACACCCTTTGAAAGCGTGGCTGATGGCTTGTATAATTCTTAGGGTAAATTAACACAGTGATCAATTGATCTGAATTAGACGTATGACCCCACAACAAGCGGGGGCCAAGGTAAGGCATCCCTGGATGTTGTCTGTTGGTGGCACAGGTTCAGAGGTCGGGGTTGAACATGAAGTCCAAAGCTTGTCTCTCCGCTGCAGCCACATTAGGATGCCACAGGTCCACGCTCAAAATTACACGGGGTCCGGCATCCGGAGGCCCTTTAAAAAAAAGTTGACCAATATGTTAGGTACTGTATACATATGGCAGCCATTCAGATCTTCAGAATGATTCATAAAATGGAACAACAACTTAAAACAAAACAAAAAACAAACCCACAGACAATTAAGAGTGATTGAAACACCACTGCCTGTTTTGCCTTTCATTTCAAAATTCGAGTAACTTGGTTGCACTATGCAACTTTATAAATGCCAATAAATCTTACGAACTGAACCTTTAAAGCATTTATTAACTACCACAGTCAGTCTTTTAAATGAATAAGTGCACTAAACTGGAAAGCTTTCCCACTCACCCACACATACTATGTATGGTCACAAATTTAAAATGAAATAAAAATATGTTTTTCAAAAAATGTTGTGATTCACTGACCCTTGTGGGAGACGGTGTGGAGAAATGAGTCATCGACCAGGAGGCAGTGCCCCTCTGACCAGCACTGGGGCTCCCCTCCCACCACCAGCTCGCACAGGGGTGGAGTCTGCAGACCTACAAAAGTGAAGTCTGTTTTTAAACAGAATATCATGTTGTCCATCAGCTTAGGAGGGCATGCACTCCGGTCCTGTCTGTGTTCAACACGGAGAGGATTATAGCCAGACAGATGACAGCGCAGAATGGGCTGAGTGGAACCTTGACCCACAAAGCACCACATTATGCAATGGTTTAATATTTTATTGGGTTATTTTTTAAACTTGTTTTTTGGTGAAGTAAACTATGACAACAATGTTCGCGTTGCACCAGCACAGCTTCAGCGTACCGCAAAGTACACTGAATTGAATATAGAATACTGGGCGTACATTACTTTGAATATTTACATTCTTATTATATTGCATTCAATCCAGGCTGGGCATTGATTGTTTCAATTATTTTTGTTACATAGTGCCTTGCACACAGGATCCTATTTTGGGAGTAACTGTCAAAAGATGTTGAGGTGGTCTCCCGGCTGAGCAAAGAAATAAGGTAAAGGAAATTTCAAGTCATAGATGATGGGTTTAGAGGGTACATGTGTGTATTTTAGAAATTAGAATAGAGATTAGAATTTTGGTCCACATAACCTGATCATTTTCTGGATCATAATGGTCATTTCCATGTAAGTTGGAGCAGCTACTGCTCAAACAAATTCAGTATACTGTACTGTGTGAAGCAAAAGCATGATTCGGTAGATTCCTAATGGAAGAGCCGTCTGCAGGTGAACGCGGATAAACCATAATGAGTGTTAATTCTTTTACTCACCGAGGTGACAACGGAGGCGCGTGTTGGTGGGTCCATATGAACTCCCCAACATGGCTCCAGGCCCCAGCAGCCAGAATCCAGCAGAGCCCAGCGAGTTGCTGTTTATGAATGTACGCAGGGAGAGAAGTGTCCGGTAGGTGCAGGGACACGAGCGACAGTTTCCTGCCACACTGACGCCTGAACTGTACAAGGGAAACATCGCCCGGCCCTGAGAAGAGACAATGGCCCTTAATTAATATATCGTTCAAATTAGATCCATACTTACAGATTTATTCATATGAGAGCACATGGATGAAGAAAAAAACAGTACAACTCTTCTGATTTTTGACATTTTATGTATGTTGCGATCTTGAGCCACAAAACATTGTTGTAATTTAGAAATGTGAATGTTTCAGATGGTAGTATTGTGCCAGTTTCCTTCCACAGTACTTTCAAAAACAGATGATAACTATTTTTCTACAAAAGACGGAAATGTTTCTTGCACTGCTCCTTTCTAAGAGTCTCCCTAAAAAGGTTTTAATGTGTACCTTGGGACCCAGACAGGTCCAACCTAGTTTTGAGTCGATGCCCCGCTGATAAACAGCCTGGAATTCAGCCAAGATTACAGGGTAGTTGGCTTCCAAGACCTCGATATCATGTCGATGAGCATCCCGTGGGAAGAAAGGAACACTTGGGACATCTGGCAAGAAGAAGAGGTGAGGCTTCTGTATGGCAGAGTGATCGTTTAGTCTGACCTACAGTGAGAACGGAAAGAAAAAGGTAGAAGGATTCATTATTGAGAATGTTTCCTTCGTCGGCTGAACAAAAACACAAAACACACTCAAATGAGATGCTACGATTCCTACTTTTACACTACATTACGTCTGTTACTGTTGCCATGAAAACAAAACAAGGACCACGATGTAATTCATGTAATTCATGTACCTGCTCACGGAGGCCCTTATGAATGCGGCCCATGCCCACCCAACTGTAGCGCTTGGCGTACTCTTGCAGTGCTGCGTACAGTTTTTTGGCATCTGCAGATGCTTGGGCTGGAAACAAGGCGTGACTCAGCACAGGGGTGAGGTAACCCTGCCCCTGCTCCTCATCCTCCTCCGTTTCCATGGGAATGAAGGGACTGATTTGATCGCCTCTCAGCAGCTTGGATCGCGCATTGCACTTTGTTCCAGCACAGATGCCACCGCGGGACATCATGGACCGCCGTGAGCCGGACTTGAGCTTTCCGGCGTGTGCGTGTCCTGGGATCGGCAGGTCGGAGCCCATCCGGTAGCAGTGCCACAGGAAGAGGAGCAGGAGAGTCCACAGGAGGCCGCTCAGTGACTGGACACCCAGCTCAACGTACAGAGGCATGGGTAGTGTGCTCATTGACCAGGGCATCCTTTAAATTTCTGAGACACAAAAAAAAAACACTGAAACGGGATTGAGAGATTACAGCAATGGCCATACATATATGACATGCCCCCCCAAAAACTGCAAAGTAATCTCAGGTTACTAGATATTTTTGTAATATAAAAATAGTTTTTTTAATGAACTAAAACAAATTTTAGGTGACTCCAGACGTTCTATGCCATATATATTGGCTTGATGGTGAGTTTTTTGCAGTTCTTCTGCCTGAGCTTGTGTTCCAGATTACCTGAGCTTGGATTTTGTTTGCTTTTCCCTATAAGACTGTCAGTCTGCTAAAATGATTCTTTTTGCACTCCGCATTTGGGTCCTGGTCTGTAAAACCACGACAGGGGGTTGTCAATATGTTATGGAGAGAAGAGCCTCTGTGCCAAATAGTCCATTCTTGTATGAAACCATGGACTGCTCTGGTTCATCAGCCCCAACTTTTGTCTAATTGTGATTCCTGCATAGGGAAACTCTACTGTGCTCCCTTTCCTGTCCGGCTGAACAATGTGTCCCCGTACAGTCAACCGTCTTGACTTTTCATTCATTAATAACGATTAAAAACAGAGAACTTACGTTGCACGAGTAATGCTACGTGACGAAAAAAAACAGCTCTTCCCTGTGATCATTTGTTCTGCGGGAAAAAATTACAGTCAAAGATCATGTGTGTGTGTGTGTGTGTGTGTTTGTGCGTTCGTGTGTGTTTTTTTTTTGGGGGGGGGGGGGTGTTAAGGTGGGAGGGCTCTTCCCTAATAGGCTTATTCCCACGGATTCGTTTCATCAATTACATGCCAAGGGAAGCGACGCCACTGCCCACTGGAAACTACCTATAGGCTACTGTACAGCAGGGCTAGGCATCGCCAGGTGCTGTCAACGGTGGACCCGGCTCGTTTTTCGCTTCGGCACGTCATGTTGTTGTAGTATGTTCTGCGCCGTGCCCCCCACAGCTCGGCTGCCTCCTGTTTGATGTTCGCATCTCGTGTCAGCGCAAGCAAACGTCCATCCCGCAGCGGGGAAACCACGGCACACACACACGCACACGCGCACGCACACACACACACACGCACACACACACACACACACACACACAATGTTCGCCATGCACATCATATTGCACATGCAGGACCTGCGAATGAGGAACGATGCACTGTTTTTACCCACCGCGTGCCACATCTCGCATCTCTCTCCGCCGGATTACCTTGTTAAACCGCGCCGCGCTGTGCGGGACGACACTTTCAGCACCGCGCACGGTGGACAGCTCCCCTGGCCCCCGACAGACGAGATGAGGCTGCTTCTCCCTTGTTTTTTGTTTTTTTCTTCTTCTTTTTTTTCTGCCGCTGCAGTTACAGCGTGCGGCCGCCAGAGGGCACCTGGCGCCTCAGCACACATGCCCTCACATCATCGCCGAATGCGTCAACCGCACGGCGACCAGCAAGGGGCACCTCACCAGCACCAAGCCTGCCGCGCTCTCGGCCCCTCACGCAACAGGACACGGTCCGAGAGAGAGGAGCCCGGACGCAGCCTTGGAGGGACTAAGGTAAGCGGCAGGCACCTTCTGAGCGCAGCAGGCAGGGATCTCTTTCTCGCAGTATGGTGACGACTGATGCCCCCCCCCCAAAAAAAAAAAACCCGTCCTCTGCACAAAGAGGGCCGGGGGAGGTGCGAGTGGTGCTGCCGTGCCGTGAGCCCCATCATTTTTTGCCACACGCTGGGATGGCATTTTCACCGAGGAAACGCCTCGAATAGCAGCGCAGGTGCCTTGTGCCTTTTGACACGTTACCGAGAACGGGTTTAGGATGAGGTTTGCAGTCTGCCGGCGGTGAGGGCTTCATGGCTCCTCTGCTGGATTTTGGAATAGCGCATTTCACGGGCATGTTGCTGCAGGTTTGGGTGAGGGTGCACGGGGGGGGGGGCTGCATATTTCGCCTCGTACCTTGTGCAATGTGTGTCTGTTTCTGTTCATACGTCTGCATTGGATAGAGTGAATGGACATTTTGCGGATTGATGGAGCATTGCAATGATGCTCTCGTGCGAGTCACTGTGGCCTGTGTGGTGTCAACACATCAGTATCTGCGGGAGAATAATTGAGAGCACCAATAATTTTCTATTCATTACCACAAGTCGGGGTTTTGCTCTCCCTGCACCTGCCGCAGTAAGTGTACGCTACTATAATGTAGGCAACTGCGTTACAGTCGCCTGCAGGATGCAATGCTTGTTCTATTTACATGTTCTCATGACCGTTTGCTGACCGGTCTGCTCACTTTAACCCTTCTCAGGTCATCCAGTTTCATCCTAAGCCATGGGGTTCACACGCTTTGCAGTGATGCTGTATGTCACCGTGAGCCAACTCGTTTCAGGTAACTGTGTGTTGGCTTTTTAATAGATGCATATTTGTTGTACCGCCTCAATCATGGACCAATACAGACTTTTTTAATCACAAACCTGAGGAAAAATACTTAATGCATTTTCTACGTGCCATGTTTGTTTCCATTCTGATTTTGCACCTAATAATTTGTCCTGGCTATTTCAGGTATGCGCTTTATGACCCCTGAGCCTGATTCAACACCAACATCAACCCCAGACTCTAACCCACTGGGGGACCTGATCCATGCCGCCCTGCAGAGTAAGGAGTACTTAGGACGAGCTTCTGCAGGCACAGGTACGCTAAGACGGGCTTCTGGGGCTTAGGCGATACAGCTACAACGCAGTGTGGGCAATGTTCATTGGAAGTGACACGCATTGAATGAACTGACTCCGCAGGTACCACCACAAACCCGACACAGGCAGTGCCTGGGCTTGGGCAGACCGAGTCAGCGGCGACGGTCATATCACCAGGGCTGCTCACCACAGCTCTGAGTTCCGTGTCTGCTTCCAGCCAGACAGGACCAAGGAATGGCATGTCTTTGCTGCCCATAGAGGAGGAGACAACCACCACTCTGATCACCACAACCACCATAACCACAATGCACATGCCAGGTACTTGCATGCCACCACATGGTTTGTATATTGATTAATCCAAAGGGACATAGAGTAACTGACTTGATAACTATGGATAACTATGACAATCTCCACATACACTGATTAATATTGTTCAGATAAGATGTTGTGAAAAAAAATGCATGAACGAATAAGTACGTAACTCCCCTGTGGCTTTAAAGCTGCTCAGATTTTGCCGGCGACCGACGTGACAACAAGTTCCTTCTGAATCACTTTGGCCACGTGTCGCGACTTCAGTCGTTTCTCTTGAAGATTGCTTGACAAACAAGGTAACACGAAACAGTCATGAATTATTGATAGTGACACATCAACAGGCTTGCCGTACAATGTGAGTAACTCGTAAAGAAGAAAAAGATGCACGTGTGTTATATTTTTCAGAAACTCTGTAAATCCGATCTTCGGCAACTTCATGCAAATTTTCAAGAAAGCTATGGAGTCAACATAGCTGCATGTGAAGTAATTTATTCAGTAATCATTATTAATATCTTGTTTCTTTAGCTCACTGCTAATATCGGGACGTTTATAGCTAACCATATGTAAAGTGCAGACATGCTTGTTGATGCCTCTGGCTCTGTTTTTCAGCTACAAGAACATAATTGTTGTACTTCTGTATGTCAGAATGGGAGGCGGCGAATTAATGATTGTACACTCCTGCTTTCCTGAATGGCTGTCAATGGAAAGACATAGAAAATACAGTTCATACAGGCTGGTCATCATTAGCCATTAAATCTGCAGAATCGAGGATCTTCATGGCCTGTAACTCACTGATTCATTTTAATCCAAGTAGAAAGATAATCTGGTACTTTATCACCATAAATTTAATTTATATCAATCACAGAGGCCAAGATAAATGGCAAAACGGACAAGCAGGTGACAATTGAGATGAGATATAAGAGGGGCTTCGGCTAGTATCTGGAAAACAACATGATGTACGCCTTTTGTCATGAGACAATGAAGTTCTGTATCCAGGCGAATCTTGACAATAAAACCCAATTATATTTCAGTGTCTCTCTACAACAAATGAATAAAAGTTAATAGATGAACGTGAAAACAATTTGTTGACTGAATTAAGTAAAACCAGTTGAACCTGTAACATCAGCGCTTTTATTGTCCTAATACTGTGCGAAGAGAAAGTGTTGATTTGACAAACCAGCGGGAGTCAAGTCAACATTGCCCTCATGACCAGAATACTAATCGGCGGCGGTGACGAGCACAGACACATTGTGTATGAATGATTGTTAGAAATGCACTGGAGTGAGACAATACGAGAGCGTTTCGCTCGGCTCGGATGCCTGTGCAGCTCCCACCGACGTTTGATGAGAGCTAAACAGCGACAAATGAGAATTAAGGGGAAGTGATTGAAGGAGGGGGGGTGGACATGTCACACAAGATGAATGATCAGTGAGATTAGGGCGTGTGTGTGTGTGTGTGTGTGTGTGTGTGAGAGAGAGAGAGAGAGAGAGAGAGAGAGAGAGAGAGAGAGAGAGAGAGAGAGAGAGAGAAAGGGGGCGAAGGGGGTGTCATCTTCTTCCTCTAGGGTTAATTTGTCTTTCCTGGGAATTATGATTTCAATCCTCTGTAAAACATCTTCCAAGTGATATGGGAATGTCTCAAACATTTACGCTTGTCATGGCAATATGTTCGTACGTGTAAATATGCTTAAATTTGTTTGTCGTCCAGAGGTAGGTGAGAGGATTGATGCCACCGTCTAATCTTATTTTATGTGAAGCTGGTTAGCTTAGTTTACAATGAAGACTGGAATCAGGATCAAACATGTTGCTTGGCTCTGTCAGAAGGTAACAAACTCTGTCTACTGGCAACTCTGAAGTTTAGAAAAAAAAACAAGCTGTAAAAACAATAAATCGTTGTTTGACGGTGGGCTTTGTGCCAGGAAGTAGTCCCTCCTTCTTGGGTTTATCTACAGATTACAAAATGTAGTTGTTTTGCTTTTGTATTCTGTGCCTGTATTCTCTGGAAGGACCAGCAGAGGGCGACTCCACTGGTTGTAAAAAGAAGTCAGTATCTACAGTAGTCGATGAGAAAAGGATTCTACTTCTCACTTGATTTATAAGACGGTATGGATTGGAGTGTGGCTACACAGTGATGGACAGCTAGTGCCGTGCAATAGGTGCAGGTAACAGGTGTAGGTGGACGTGCCGTGGACCAACTCTCAGTCAGGCCCACCCACCCCCTCCTCCATATACGGTTACTTCTGGTCTCAAAAAACCAAGATGCTAAACTCGAGGCTTCATAATGGCAGTTCACAAGCCAATGGGTGACGTCGCGGTGGGTTGCCATTTGGGCTGATATGCTGCTTGCTCCAGATATTGTACTTTGTTTATTTTCCATAAATAAGAGCAGTGCAAATCTCCTCAACTCAGCGAGAAAGCAAATAAGCATGTTTTCGAAGAACATAATAACAAAATTCCTTCAAATTTTGCCAGCAACTTTAACTCTAAAATGTAAATGATGTGTCGTATACAAGACTACAAGTCAGTCGACACTGAGCCCGCAGACAATTACTGAGTGTTGGTGTTAAGCGTCGGGTTGTTTTCCCTTTATTGATGCCTCGATCCAACAGTTTTCTCTCCTCATTGTTTACCAGACGGACTGTAAAAGCCTCTCCTCTCCAGATGCCATTTGTATTACAAGCGGTGGTCAATAATCTGATTCTACTGAAACGCAGCAGCAGTTTCAGTCAGTGTAATGTGGTCAATAAAATAATTTGATGCTGGGAAATCCGACGCATCCCTGCTTTACCCAAGGCGGCGATTCATTACAGCCAATACTCACTTTTGATTTCATCTTTTCATTCAATTTTCATTTCATTTGTGCGTCTTACTTTCAATAGTACCTTTTCCGAGATGAAAGATGTTATTATAATGACTGTAGTTGGTAGTTAACCGCCTTACACCATTTTTAATTCTATTAATTTGATATTTCCCCCCAAACATACAGTATATATGTGAATATTTTGGAAATTGCCAATATTATTTTACCAAGTAATCATTTCTTTTTGTTTCTTTCTTCTTTTTTGGGGGGGGGAGTCGGGGTGGTGGAAGTACCGTGGTACTGTACACATGGCTCTAACTGATCAATGGGTTCAAGTTCTTCTTTTGTCTTTGACATCCAGTATTAGGGACTAGACCCCATGACTCAACAGTAACGGTATGGAGTCAGCAGGTTCGGAGCTAACTTGAATGTGTGCAAATATTCAAATTATGTTTACCACAGAAGTCCTTTGTTAGGAAGAGATTAGATTTTCCTGGAGCTTGGTGATATTAATCAGTAGCTTACCCATTTCACACTGTGATTATATGCACAATAGGGGGTGCGACTGTCACTGGTGATGAAGCTACTTTGGTGTCAAGGCTGACTGATTTGCATCTTTCATTGCTGGCGTGCTTGAGAGCGAGAGTTCGGCAGCACAGGACAACATTGTGTTTTGCACTGTTTTGTCACTCACTGCATTTTGAAGGGTGCACACCACACAGGGCGGCCGTGGCCCAGGAGTCAGGGAGGGAGGACTGTCCAAAAAATCAGAAGGTTGAGGGTTCAATCCCTGCAGCTCCTCCAGTGTTTGAGCTGATGTGTCTTTGGGCAAGACACTTAACTTGTGATTGTGAAGCACTTTGTGTGGTTCATTAGACTAGAAACGCTCTGTATAAATACATTTGCACCCAGCTAAACTTTTCCAATGTCACAAAAAACCTCTACTTGTCTCTTCTTGTTCATCCCTCAGCCAGTGCATGGATTTATACAACACATCAGAAATACAGTGCAATGCGTTTGATTACAATGGGTTACAGTATAATTATCAGTCAGTATCCATCAGCCACACATCCCGCATTGCCCTACATCCGACAGCCATAAGAGATGGATGTGTGGCTCATCAGCAACTGTGCTAATAAGCTGTGTAATAATTTAATTCACATACACAAGCCTTAATTAATGCAGACCCTTGAATACATTGTGCGCAGCCAGCACTGGGTTTGCAAAGTGACTAAACACACCTGTCGGTTTCTGTGACGGCCTTTTAAATGTTTGCTGATAACCAGGAATTCTACATAACTTATCAGCAGCGGTGTTTGAGGAATCTAGACACTCCCTTCAAGACACACTTCACACATGAAAGATCTTAAGACACTGTGACTTCTTTCTCATTTTCTCATCACCGGAAGCTTTCAACCGCACAAAATCACCGCAATGCTCATCCCCCCAAAAATACCAGGTTACTCGGGTGCATTCTCCTGTCCATTAAAACACTGTACAAGGCAGGGCAGAGCTTTTAAGGGGGAGAAAGGCGAACGTGCGTGTCGCTGCGTGCTGCACTTTGACTGACTGAAAATGTCTGTTGGGGGAAAAGGAATCTGTCATCTTTTATCACTCAGAAACATCTAAGGATCCTTTAAGTAAAGTGCATATACTGCTGTATATCAATGTGAATTGTGCTGCTGATTAAAAACAACAACTATATGTGCTGTAAAAAGTATGTATATTTTCAGTATGGAGTGAATTTAATCCAAAATATATTTCTTAACACACAATTTAAATCATTCTTCTCCTTCCTTGCCTTCTCTTCACAGTGCAGTGCAATGCGACTTTGTCAGCGATGGAGGATACTGTCGAGTCACCAGATCCTGCATCATCATCAACATCATTTTCCCCTCTGGAATGCACCTACAGCATCACTGTGTATGCGGGTTATGGTGTGGAAATTCAGGTAACGTGCATTGTCTCTTGAGAATCCATAAACATTCATTTATTTTCACTATTATATACTACTGTATTTATTTAGGTACTTAAATGGCTTATCTTGGCTTCTGCACTTTCCTCATTACTGACAATAATATATACATACGCAGTAAAAAGTATCGCTGAAGCATTTGGTGACAGAAAATTTGCATTGACAATTAGTACATTTGTCATAGAAACCTATGCATCTAATGTCTATCAAATTAGATGCAAATTTAGGAAACATCATGTCTGTGTCTAATAATCAGTGGTGGGTTAATAGTAACAATGCAGCATGTGAAGCAACGTGATCAATTAACTACACTATTTTAACCTTCAACAAACACGTTGTATTGCCTCCCATTTCTACATGAAGACACAGCACACTGTCTTTATTCATGTTTTTCATTTTCATTCCTGAAGCTACAATATAAATTTGCATAGAAAGACTATGACACAGTGCATCTTGAGTTATCGGAGGCTGCTGACACCCTCCCTCCTCTTTTGCCCTCCAGGTGAGAAAAGTGAATCTGTCAAAGGAAGAATCTCTGATAATCATGGGGCATGGAGGCACGGGACCGGAGCTGTTGGCCAACGAGACGCTGATGAGAGAGGGTCAGGTGATTCGCAGTACAACCAATCAGGTGTACATTCACTACCGCAGTCTCCGACAGACCAACCACGGCATGTTCAGCCTCCACTATCAAGGTAAAGGCAGCACGTCTCTGTGATGTCAACATACAGGTTTCTGTTTCTTATCAAAGTTTGCACCAGATAATCCATTTGTCTATTTCAAAGTAAGATGATTTTACTTGATTAGGTTTCTACGTATGCTTGAAGTACCGTTAATCAGGGCAAGTGTTCTGAAGGAAAATCTGCACACTGAAAAGCAATTTTCTGAAAAGTTTCTACATGAGAAATTACTGTTTGAGGGGAAATTGATAAGAAATGGATATCAACATTTATTGGGAATCAAGAAAACAACAGAGAAAGGTTTGGGTGATCAGACTTCAGCATGAGCCATGACGATGCACGATACTGGTGTTGGTGAAGAGGCGGCAACAAGATGGCACCTGCTTAGCAGAGTCACCAGGGACCATCTGTCGATCACGGTGTTGATGGGTGACAGCATCGCTGAGATCTAAAGATTAAAAAATCAACATCCAGCAGAATAGTAACACCTGAAAAGGGAGAATGAGCAGAGTTCTGACACTGACAGAGAGGGGGATGACCACAATGCACAAAGTAGAAATTAACCAACAGCAGAAAACACTGAAAATACGAGACATTTTGAACTTTCATCTTCTTTGTTCATGCTCCATAAAAAAAAAAAAAAAAGAAGAATTAACGTCCTTCCTGTCTCATCAACATCAACAGCCTTTCTGCTGTCCTGCCCATTCCCCCGGTCTCCTGCGGGCGGCGGCGTGACAGTGACGGACATCCATCCCGGAGGTCAGGCGCACTTCCACTGTGATCCAGGTTTCCAGGTCCGCGGTCACGAGGTGTCTACATGTGTCAACACGACAGAGCCACACTGGAGCACCCCTGAACCCCAATGTGTCGGTAGGTGAACACACATACTTGAATTGATCTGAACAATTGTGAGATATTGGAAAATTAAATGTGGGGTGTGTGTCATTTGTTCCTTAGCTGTGTCCTGTGGGGGGTGGATTCGTAATGCAACGGTGGGGCGGGTTCTGTCCCCGACGCCGCCGTCTGTCAGCAACCACAGCAACGGAAACAACCTGAGCTGCCACTGGTTAATAGAAGCCAAAGAGGGACACCGAATCCACCTCCACTTTGAGAGGATTGCACTGGATGAAGATGATGATAAGTAAATAAGTCAAATGGAGTTCACCAATTGAATTAAAAAAAAAAGTTCTAGTTTTGGTATCATTCCACAACTCTTACGGATTTGAGGTCAGTCTGGGACAGTCAGATCAGAGCAGCCTTACCTTCATTGTTTCTTCCCTTCACTTAATTTTCAGTTGTTCAGCACTTTAAACTGCCCACAAACCCCTCTCCAATTGGCTTATTAGTCTCTGTTTTTATGTCTAACACCCACTACTCACCATCAACACTAACCTATTATAAGCAATTTTACATTATGCAAGAGTTTATCTAAAAAACGGAAAAAAGCCCCCTCCAGTTCTATCCTAACTTTGACTGAAGCATGAAAAAGGAAAGATAAAAATATCTACAGTATCCAAGATGAAAGCAAAACTATTTAGAATTCACACATGATGTAAAATGATGTTGATGTTATCCTCACCGGATGTCTCTGTGCTTTGTTCCTCTCAGGTTAATTGTGCGCAGCGGGAACAGTTCCCTGTCCCCGCCACTCTTCGACTCAGACCTGGACGACGTCCCAGAACGTGGGCTGCTCAGCGAGAGCTCCACACTGTACCTGGAGCTCACGGCCGATTCTTCCTCCATCCCCCTGCTTCTGGCACTGCGATACGAGGGTGAGCACGGACACTCTGCACATACACAGCCTGCGTCCTTCACCTCACCCGAGGCCTTTTTCCACATACCAGTATCAACCAAATCGATGCCTTGGTCAGGAATTTGCCTGGAAAACCAGTTGGACAGGATTAAGTGTTGAATTACCAGAGCCTGTCAGTTATATGAATTCAAAATCCTCTGAGGTGATGTGTCACTTGTTACAAGTTATTTTAATCTCCACATTTTCAAGATTGACCTTTCTAATCATGTTAGGTTTGGGGTAATTTAGTTAGATCGCTTAGATAATTGATGATACACATTTAATCTTCAGTGGGAATTGATTTTAATTGGCCACAGCCTTCTAGAACACCAAGGCCTTCTTATGTGTTTGTTGTTGTTATGTAAGACGCCGTAATGAGCCACACAAGTGCTCACGGCCTGCTGCCCACTCCTCTGTGGGATTTACTTCAGGCTGTGGAGATGCTCAGTGCTTGAGCTTTTAGGCCCTTACACCTTGGCTTTTCTCTAGCCAAGAGGGTTAGAGATTTTTGGGTCATCCCAAGTGAAAAGCAAAGCTGCTCCCTCCTCAGTTTAATGGGTTTGCTTGTCTAATTTTGTCAAGCAGGAGAACAAATACTATAACCCTAACCCGAAAATATGGAAATTGTGATCAGTATATGCGGGCACTCACTGTGCCAAATTATTTGCCTTTTCTTTTTGTTTTAGCTTTCGATGATGAGCACTGCTGGGAGCCCTACATGCCCCATGGAAATTTCAGCAGCAGCGACATCACGTATCAGCTGGGCACCACCGTTACCTTCACCTGCTCCCCAGGCTTCGTCATGGAACAAGGCTCGGGAACGATTGAGTGCGTCGACCCCAGCAATCCCCACTGGAACGACAGTGAACCTGTGTGCAGAGGTTAGTCCCTGGACTGACCTTAATAATGTTGTTGTTGTTGTTGTTGTTGTTGTTGTGAACTTCCTCAAAATAAGTACCGTTCGTAAATACATTCTTACCAAGTGGCAACCCACCACAACATCACCCATTAGTTTGTGAACTGCCCTTTCGAAGCTTTTTGGCCGGCGCCATCTTGTGTTTTTTAAACCATATTTGGAGGAGCAGGGGGGTGTGGCCTGACTGAGGGCTCATTCACTGCACGTCCACCTACACCTGCAACCATGCACCTATTGGACGGTACTAGCTGTAAATCACAGTGTATCCATGCCCCAATGCATACTGTGCTTTATCGTCCATTTTGTTCTAAATCGGACCATAATTTACAGAATGAACATCACGCTGTATTGAAGAAGACTTGAAACTAGAGACTGAACCATAAAACTGTCAGGAAAATATTAACTGACTTTATAAATCAAGAGAGAAGTGAGAGTCGTTTTCTCACAGACTTCGATGGAAACTGACTTCCTTTGCGACCAGTGCAGTCACCCTCTGCTGGTCCTTGGAGAAAATAAAGCTTTCCGCGTAGACTTCACTCTCCACACCGGGTGACTACATCCATTTAGTCCTGTCTAAATCCATCCATTAAGTATACCTGTCTGTTTCCACCCGGTGTTATTTTGGTGCTGCTCTTCTGTGTCGAGCTTCACGGCTGTATGGTGGAAAGATGCACAGATGTGACGCCCGTGTTTTTCGATGAGGGAATAGATCCACTAACCCCTCATTCACCAACATCACAAACACAATGCAGAAAATGGTCTGCTACTCAAAGAGATTATGAACTTGAATTTTTATTTTGTCTAATCAGACTCATTCATTTTCTTCTTGTTCTTCCTCCTGTTTTTTTCCCTGCTCTCCTTCATTTTTTGGAATTAGCTTCAACCATATCTGCCACTGATCCATATTTCCAAAAACACGGAGTTTTGGAAGTTATTACGTTAGTGACAAAGTTCCATTAATATTCCGGATGAATTGTGTTTATGTGTATGCCTTAGGTGTCAAGATGATGTATGAAGACTGCAGCCATGCTGTCTGTGTCATCTGCTGATCCGTCTGGCATGCTGTGAAACTCAGAGTAGCAGGTGTTATTATAGGTTCAACCAAGCATTTAAGTGACAGAAAATTATTCTTAAAGCAACATGCTGCGTGTGTGTGTGTGCCTGAATGCGTGCGTGCGCGTGTGTGTGTGTGTTTTGCTTGCAGAAAAATATGAGTAGTTCCTACATAGTGGTGTATAGGGAATTCACTTGAGTGTCCTGCATGGAGAAGAGATCAGGTGTTTTATGGTTATTATCAACAAGGTGTTGAGCTTCTTCGTATGGAGGACGACTCTTTCTCTCTCTCTCTCTCTCTCTAAGTGGAAATTGTCAAAAACTGAGGAATCCAGAGTTTGTATCTGTGATTGATAATGTTTTATAATTCTCACCCAAATAGAGTTTCTCTCAAAGCAAAGCTGCTGTCCTCTCGTCCTCCCCATATCATGCTCTCACTGGAACCAATTGGATAGATGTTAAAATGGTTCAAATGATCCCAGACTGGTGTGTCGGGCGTCACTGACTTAATACTCTTTTCCATCACGTCTCAGTCCTTGACTTACTCCACAACCAAGGCTGATTGTGTTTCTGTGTGTTGTCACGCTGTCCACATCCTCACCCCTGTGTCTCTCCTCTCTTCTACTCTTTCAGCTCTGTGTGGAGGGGAGTTGACCGAGCCCGCGGGCACCATCCTGTCTCCTGATTGGCCCCAGAGCTACTCCAAGGGGCTCGACTGCGTGTGGCAGATCCATGGTAACGAGGAGAAACGCATTGAACTGGATGTCCAGATGTGAGTATCACCATTGAAGTTGTTGGCAATTATGTTTTGTATGTTTTCTGTGTTTTGATAGAAAGATGGGCAAATGTTTTTAGGTGTAATGATAAGCGATTGAACTGACTGAAACCATAGAGAATATATAAAGAGGAAAGTGAGCAAAAGTGTTGCAGTTCTGTATAAAGCATAGGACGCCTTAGATATTGCATTTCTTCATATTTTCTATTGTTCACTTCTTCCTTCAACATTTCAGTTATTGCACAGAGATGTGGGGCAACACGTACAGGAAAAGAGCAATACAACTTGTGAACAAGGTTAATATAAAAGAACATACAAACAGACTGTTTAGCAAGGCACGTGTTGAAACATCAATATCAAATGACGAGGATCATAGAAGGAAGTATCATTTCAAAAGTCCAACTGCACACACTACATCACAGCAAATGTGTACTTCTGTAAACAGAGTGAAATTGTGACTTTCTCTAGACAATGATTTAAAAATGTTGCTCAACTATTTTTAAATTAAAGAAATATGCTGTTTGCATCATACTATATTATTCATTTTCGGCCTCTCCAGCCTTCACAGTGCAGTGACAGGTGGGTGGATTTGCTCGTCTCTGAACCTGCGTAACCTTGTTTCTCTTCCTTTTTTTATTCTTGTCTTCCCTCCTTGAAGCTTAAACATCCGCCACTCCGACGTGCTGACGGTTTTTGACGGACGTGATCTCATGTCTCACGTGATCAGGCAATACCTGGGGTCCCGAGAGCGTTTCCAGGTTGTGTCGGGGGGTTCAGAGGTCACCATTCAGTTTCAGAGTGATCCAAATGATTCCAGTTTTATCCTGAGTCAGGGATTCCTCATCCATTATCGTGGTGAGTATACTCCTCGATCGTGGGATTTTATAGCTCACATCTTTTTATATTCAAAACATACACTAGGCCTTTATGAGAGTCTGTGTCAAAAATTGAACAGGACAAACAATGCCTGCCACCTTTATAGAAGATCAAGGACAACCCTTCTTTATTTGATTTTCTGTAAATTCCTCTCTTTCCGTCTTGTGCAGAGGTTGAGCCGAACGACACGTGCCCTACCCTCCCTCAAATTGAGTTTGGCTGGATCAGCTCGTCCCACTCCTCCCCTGTGAGAGGCAGTGTGTTGACCTATCAGTGCCAACCAGGATATGACATCAGCGGCTCTGACATAATCACCTGCCAGTGGGACCTGTCCTGGAGCAGCACTCCACCTTCTTGTGTCAAAGGTACGACAAGCATTGGGACTTGCTGCACATCTGCGATCTGTGTGCGGCACACTACCTACCCTGAGCCGGGAGCTGGTTAGCTTAGCTTAGCATAAAGACTGTAAACAGAGGGAAACAGTTAGCCTGGCTCTCAGGTAACAAAATCCACCTAAGCCAACTTGCAGCTGGCTCCAAATCCACACCATACAGACATGCGTGGGATAGCAATTGATTCAGCAAGAATCAATATAAGCACTACAATATCAAACTTTAACTTTGATAAAAAAAACAACTTGTAGGATCAAATGTAATGCTGTCGTGTGTCCCGCTCCGTCCCCTACAGTCCAGCAGTGTCCCGATCCAGGAGAGGTGGTGAACGGAGCGCGCTCTGTGCGCCCCGAAGCAGGTTTCGCAGTGGGAACAGTGGTCCGTTTCTCTTGTAACCAGGGTTACCAGCTGGAAGGTCCCAGCCAAATCTCCTGCCACGGACGAGACACCGGCACGCCCAAGTGGAGCGACCGCAGCCCGAAGTGTGTCTGTGAGTAACTTCTCTGCACTCAAACATCCGTGTCACTGCACATTTGAAAAACTTGACTGCAAGTGCACTCATGTCCCCACAGTAAAATATGACCCATGTCCAAACCCCGGAGTCCCTGACAACGGTTACCAGACCTTGTACAAGCACAGCTACCAGGCAGGAGAGACTCTGCGTTTCTTCTGTTATGAGGGCTACGAACTTATCGGCGAGGTCATTATCAGTTGTGTTCCCGGCCACCCCTCTCAGTGGAACAGCCCGCCGCCCTTTTGCAAAGGTAAAGGTCAAAACATTAATTATTACATATTATATACTGTTTTGAAACCTTCCCTGAGTCCACTTTGAATTCAGATGAGCTGCCTTTAACAATGTTTCATTTCGGTGCTTTTTGGTTATCATTGTTTTAGTAATAAAATATATCCGCATAAAACGTATGGTGAGATCTGAAGACTTTCAGGTGTGATCTATGATCATTTATCTTCTTCTCATATCTTCATTTCACACAGTGGCATATGAGGAGCTCTTGGATGATCACAAATTGGAAGGTGATTTCTGTTCCGTTGCACCGATCTGCAATGTGTTTTAATGTCAAAGGTCGTTTTAGACAAAATGTTTACATCCACTACATGTAGGAATTGAATTTGTAACTTTGGCCCTATCTAGTGGTGATATTCAGAACAACACCCTGGGCAGTTATTTTAAGTCAGAGCAAAAATAACTAATTCAAGAGTGCAGAAAAAAATCTTGTTCGGAAGCAAAGGCATCATTTTCTGATGACATCGTGTTTACTTCACAGTGTCCCAGTCATTTGAGCCATCCCATCAGATCCTGAGTGAGAACATTGCTTTGGCCATAATTCTGCCAATCATCCTGGTCATTCTCCTGATCGGAGGAATCTATATGTACTATACAAAGTAAGTAACATCGAACACTTTTTTATCCATTGATCCATAGAAACACAGCTTTTTACTTTTCTTTTCTTCTCAGAATACACAGCAGCCTTTATTCATGAGGTGTATATGTAATTTTATCTTCCCACCCGCAGCATATGCAGACTAGAATGGAAGCCGCTCTTCTGGAAGTCTCTCTCTCACACACACTCCTACAGTCCCATCACAGTCGAGTCTGATTTCAACAACCCTCTTTACGAGGCTGGGGTGAGTGAAACGAATGCTTTGAGTAACAAATAATCATTTCTGTCCTTTATTTGTTTTGAGAATTGAGATCTATTTCATTGATATTCAACTGTCTTTTTCTTATAAATATTTTGTCACTGCAGAGTCTCAACTGATTTGTTTACGATTGATTTCTTCACAGGATACACGGGAGTATGAAGTATCCATTTGAAGGAGAACATGTTTTTGGTGAGAATTAAAAACCACACAAAGATTCAATTATTTTGGAAGACAAATTCCTTAATATCATAAGGCCTCATTCCCCCTTTATCATTCTATTCTAATTCTCTTTCTGTTTTACCACCACAATATCTCTGGTTTATCGTGGTGGAACTGCTTTGTTTTCATTTTGTTACACTGATACGGTGGTCTGCCAAACATGGGTCCTGCTCCACGATCCAACTTTTCTGTATCATTAGGACCGGTGCCTTACGACGGGTCAGAAATAAATGACAAAGAAAATAATAAGAAATAAAAGTGTGGGAAGAATCAGAACAGGAAATGGGGAAAGGGTGAAGGGAGATTTATTCATTTATTTATTTATTTATTCAATTCAAATCATTATGAGGCCAAAACATTTGAGTACTTGGCAACTCTTTATTTATAACAATCAAAAGTTATAGTCATGAGTATATAATACTGTACACGCTGAATGTTTTTCCTTTGTTGTTGTTTTTTAGAGTGGCTCATTTAACTGTAAAGAGGAAGGAAGAGGGTTTTTTCCTTTTTGTAATCATGAGAACAGTTCAAACTCATTTTCTCTTCTTCACATTGTCTTTTCTCTCTGTGTAAAAAACACAAATTGAATGTAAATATCTGACTTAATATTTATTGAGGTTTATATATACTTAATTATATATATATATATATATATATATATACACACATATATATGTATATATATATACTTGGCTATATATAAGCCTCATATATACACTTATACATTGTGGCGGGGGGGTTATATATTTTCATTATATACGTATATATATGATGAAAATTCAGTGCCAAAATATAATGTTAAATAATTTAATGTCTCTAAGTGTTCCATCCGTTGTTGCAATAGTGTTTACAAAAGCAGTGTTTATTTCATTCTTTGCTGTTTCTGGCGTGCATCGTCACCCAGTGTCACGTCACACGTGAGGAGGAGGTGAGGACATGAATGTCATTATGCTTAGAGCATGCACTGATTGTAAATTATATTGCTTCTTGCTCAATCTCGCCATTGCCATTATAGTTACTGACAGTTATCATTGTTATCCAATTCGATGTTGTATGCACTATGTTGATGAAAACTTGCAAACTTGGCTGCTTGCTGTGATGCATTATGTATTTATTTACAAACGATTGTTTTAACAGTGGATGTCGTCTCATTCGCTGAGCCAAATGAAGGATCCCGGAGACTGTTGCTTTGTAGGCTAAACTCCTCTCTTATCATCAGTAGCATTTTTTTTTTGCCTCATATATGAAAACACTCTTTTGAAGGCAGTGGATTATTTGCTGAACTGGAAATAAAGTCTCTGTTGAATGGTGTAAAACTTGAGCTTTGAAATTAGCTTTATTTTTTCCACATGACACGATTACATCTATATTTCTATGCATACACCAATAATGCACTGTCTCAACAGACATATAACTCTTCCAATGAATAGAATATCACAATGGGACAGTAATGTTATACGTTTCATTGTTTGTGGGGTTTTTTCACATCTTCACCACAAAACTGGTTGATAAAACAATGCTTTAATAATACAGTATTAATAATCCCGTTTTTATTAATAACACCGCTAATAATTAATCGTATATATTATTTACAATAGTTACAAAGATTGATGTTAAAACTTTGTGTTAGTCATGCAGGAATACTTAATGGAATCTGTTACATAATGCAATGACAGAGTCTATACAGAATAACTTGATATTTGGTGTAGGTGTCAAGTAAGAATCCGTATGAATATGAAGTTTTATATTTTTTTTTGTTGTTTTTTTTAGTGATAGTGTCTTTGAGGTTGTTGCCTTACTTTATTTATTTATTGCAGTTCGTCACTGTGACCACCAGAGAGCAGTAAACACTAATGAATTTCAATAGACCCATGGTTGGAGAGTCATCTCTCTTGATCTTTATGCGAATATATAGAGGATGTTTCTAGTGACATCAGAGAGCTGTCGTTAAAATATGGACACTGGTCTTAGAAATAATCCACTAGTGCGAGTTTATATATCACTTTTACAAAACTATGATATTCCTGTTGCATTTAAACGCAGTGATGCCGTTCCAAACTGTGACCGCTAGAGGGCAGCGTGCATTAAATAGTCACCAGTTGTGTCCGACGTAGAAGAAAACAGCGGAAGCAGATGCTCCAGTTTCGTTTCCGATTGACCCACTTAGCTTCTCGCATTAGCATCGGTTAATAATCTCTATGTCACACAATGGACTCATGTGTCCTTAATTTAGCGCGTCGCGTCGTTTCGATGTTTCCTTTCTGATTTTTTTTTTGTCGCCCGAGAAGCGACACAAAACAAAGGCGCGTCGCCAGCTTTGAGCCCGAGCGAAGTAGCCTAGCTGTTGTTAGCCACTTTGATTTAGCCTGGCTGGCTGCGATTAAAATGAGCTGTCAAACGGGGGCTGCGTCGTGAACTTGTCCCTGCGCGTCGGGCTGCTCCGTCTTGGCGCGGATTCACGCCAACTCAGTTAGTTATCTTAGCTCAGCTAGGTTCGGCTTTGCGATCGTCTTGGATGTTCAGTGCGGTGAGTACATTTAAGCTAACTCAATATTCCTGTTGTTGTTGTTGTTGTTGTTGTTTTTGTACACAACAGTTAAACCGTCGTCAAAGCAATTAGACCTCAACCATTTGTCGTGACTGTCAACACGCGCACAGCTGATGCAGGATGACAGATTGTATTGCACGTTGGCTCGTGGGCTACTCGGAAACAATTGCTTCCTGTATCTCATTGAGCTGAGGGTGGAAAAGAAAAGAAAGCTTGGCACTGCACTGACGCCCTTTGCACGTAAAGGGAGAATAAAGTGCTTTTGTTTTTCATCATTCGTTTAGTAGTTGTGAATCGTAATATGTCCACTGCTTAAAAGCTGAAAGACAGGTGCTTCATGGTTTAACTTCCTGTGCATTTTTTTTTGCTTAATATACACTGAACCTCCATCTTTCACAACAGCCCAATGCTCTCTCAGTGACTTGATCCGTCGTTGTTCTCAGCACTGGATCTCAGTTACTAGTCACTGGTGTTTCATGATTATTATGTATGTAAAACAAAACTGACATACCCGCACTACTATAGGAAGGTCCCAGAAATCAATAGCAGCTTTTAGCCTCATCATAATTGATGAGGCTAAAAGCTTGGGTCATGGTTGCATCCGCACCAGTCATAAAGATTTCCATCTTCTTGTGTACCTTGCCGCAGCTTCTTGCATTGCTAGATGAAATATATATGATGCTAATCATAGCACGTAATAAAGACCCATCGTTCTCGTCCAAACCTGCACTACAAACAAGCCTCCATGTTCTTCTGCGTTCCAGCTGCGAAGTGACTCTTCAGCTCCATGTCTGCTGAGGCTTCAGCTGGGAGTCATGCTGCCGACTCTGTCCAGTTTGCCGTTTCCCAGCCAGCCTGCCACAACACGGATGAGCACAGAAGTCGGGGCCTGCTGGGGAGCAAGTATGTCAAGTTGAATGTGGGGGGCTCACTGCACTATACCACTGTCCAGACGTTAAGCAAGGAGGACAGTCTGCTGCGGAGCATATGCAATGGAGGAACAGAGGCTACCATAGACTCAGAAGGTGGGTGGAAGTGCCTGTTCGATCCAGAGTGTTAATGTTGAATGTCTCGTCACTTTGTGTGTGGAGTATGGTTTCTTGTTTTCAGGTGCTCCATTTTGGCTTTGTCGATGTTTATATGTAAAACAGGATTTCTACATGACACTTTCTACCAGCCTTTGTGAACTCGGACAACAAGTGTCACCCTCATGGTGTCAGTCGTGTGCTGTAGGAGATCAAAAGTCTAAAAGACTGTATTGATAGGTTGGCAATATTTCTAACCCTAGTGGTAGCACTTGAGTGGCTGCACTGTATTTTATTACCAACTTAAATTAGTGTTGGTAATGTGGCTTTGAAAATTGGTTCTTGGAGAAAAGAGTGTCTCTGCTTGCTCAAAATATTTCATAGCGTGTCCCCAATATTGGGTGATGAGCAGAAAATGGATATTTGTGCATCCACAATTTGAGTTTTATTGTGCAACAAGCTCTGGCCTCTTCTGTGAGGTCCTAAGCGTACTGCCTTTTTTGAATGTCCTAGCATCAAAATAAACATTTGGAGAGGAACTGAGTATTGATACCTTAAGCAAAAATCTCAAGACTGTTTCCACATTAGATGAGGGTGCTCAGAGTGTGTTAGTTTTGAACCGCATCCGTCTCTCACAAGCTGGCCACCGCTGGACTACAACAACAAATAAAAAAAAAAAGCTTACTGAACAACGCCAAAATATTTGTCCCTGTTGTCCCAGGTTGGGTTATGCTGGACAGATGTGGCCGACATTTTGGACTGGTTTTGAACTTCCTGCGAGATGGCTCAGTGCCCCTTCCAGAGGACCACAAAGAGCTGGATGAGGTTCTGAAGGAGGCCCAGTACTATCGAGTCCAGGGACTCATCCAGCATTGTCTCAGTGCCGTGCAGGTAAATAGAGGATTTTTTTTCCCCTTCACCTTTTATGCATATTGAGCATCTGTAAACATACTCAAAGATGTAACATAACAACGCTCACATGATATTAGTACGATATAAGTATTCAATGATTATATGATTTTCCCCTTCCTTTTGTCCCGTCTACATTCAAATCAGCACCCAGCTCGTCTGCTTTCTCTTCCTGTTCCTCCTCCTCTTCTCTTTTCCCAATGAGTTCATTTGTACTACAGGATCAATAGTGTGCTTTAATTTGCAAGTCCATGGAATATGGCATATGTTACATTAATGTTCTTCCGTTTTTTACCTTCAGAAACAGAAGGATGTCTTTGAAACTGTGTGCCGCATCCCCATGATCACCTCAGCAAAAGAAGAACAGAAGATGATCGCTACTTGTAGAAAGGTAAAGAGCATTTCATCGAAATCCAAAAGACCTCTGATAATTAAGTGTATATTTGCCTGGCAACTGTCAAATCCTCGGTGTCTAGTGCTGTGTAGCAAGTGTCTCAATGTTTGTCTGTACCAAATTGGAAAAAAGAATAGACTAAAGAATTACCCACATTCTTTTCTGTTTCGTCTCTCTCCAGCCGGTAGTAAAATTGCAGAACAACAGAGGAAACAACAAATACTCTTACACCAGGTAAAAAGTTTAGGCTGACTGTACATGTTCTAAACCAAGAAAATGAAAACTAATATGATAAGTCAGTCACAATCCACCACAATCAAATCAGTGGATTTTGAGGGCAAAATATCTTATGAATCTTCTCAGTTGATTGTGACTTATTCTTTGTTTCTCCCTGTGACCAGCAACTCTGATGATAATCTGCTGAAGAACATTGAACTGTTTGACAAACTTGTGCTACGATTTAATGGCCGGGTCCTGTTCGTCAAAGACGTGCTTGGGGATGAAATCTGCTGTTGGTCTTTCTACGGTGAAGGACGCAAGATTGCTGAAGTGTGCTGCACCTCCATTGTCTATGCTACAGAGAAGAAGCAGACCAAAGTAAGCACCACATTTTGCGTAGTGCATCTAAGTCTTGAAACAGGAGTTTGATCTTTCTGCCAGCTAGACAAGAGATAGACAGAAGCCACTGAGCTTAGCTTAACACCAAGACTGAAGACATGCGGAAACGGTTTACCTGGCTCTGGCCGAAGGGAATGAAATCCACCCACAGATCACAAGCTCACTATGAAATTTGACTGGCAAAGTTGTGCAAAATGTCCGGAGCGACATTTGCGGACATTCGTGTTATTAACACACACAGCCCTCCCGGAGAAGTTCAGGAAAATGTCTGGACTTCAGTGCATGACTGAAAGCATCTTAATTAGCACATTTCCCAGCTAGAGCCAGAATAGCTGCTTACTTTTTTGTTAAATTCAACTACTTGCACAAAACTTGACCATTGTTTTTTGTTTAGGTTGAGTTTCCTGAAGCTCGAATCTTTGAAGAAACCCTCAATATCCTCATCTATGAGAACGGCAGAGGATCTGGTCCAGGAGGCTTACACCTCTTAGATTCAAGAGGCTCAGGTTCATCGCTGGGCCAGTCAGAGGAGGAGGGCGCTGCGGGAGGGGACAGACGAGTAAGACGGATCCATGTCAGGAGGCATATAATGCATGACGAGAGAGGGCATGGTCAGCAAACTGTGTATAAGGACTAATAATGTGAAAAAAACAAGTCATTGGAGAGCGACTTGTGTATGTTTTTTTGTTTTTTTTCTAAAAATGCGAGCAGAATGAAAGAGATGTCCTTCATCATAGCAATAGCTTGGTAGTTAGTTATTTCCTTAAATGTCGTTAGACGTGACTGCAGACACAGGGGTTGATAACTTATTTGCAACTGTAGTAAATGTCGTTTGGAGATGAAAAAGGCTTCTGTTTACAAGAATACAAATTGTGTACATTATTTAAATAGGAAATGTGTAAGATTGCCTGGGACACGAAACTGGCATAAGAAATACTTTGCAAATAATAAGGAGCCCCCTGAAAGTTACTGAATGGGTCTCATAACCAAACATGCACCCTAAGGTGGATTTTACCCCTCGAGCAGAATGCTGAGTGTTAATGTAGGTGTTAGTGATGCGCACCGGCAGCCTCTTCTGTGTTCCTCTTGCAGGAAACAAGTTTATTCAGGCTGTTGAGCATCTGTTTTTGCCTTTTCATAAGTTCGACTGAGATGCTGCCTTACAGTGATGAACAGAGGATGGTGAAGTTTAGCTTAGCGATGTTAACACTGGAATAAAACTGAGTAGCCATTTTTAGTGGGGATGTCCATGAATGAGATTGTTGAGCAGCTCAATTTTCTTTTATTTAAAATTTTACTGCTGTTGCTTCAAGATGTTTTTTTTTTTTATTATTAATTAATTTATGAACCTAATTTATTGTTTGGTATTTAACTTTTGTATTGTATGCAATTTTTGTGTTAACTATTGCTCAAGTGAGTTTTAATTTTTGGAATGATATGATGCACTCTATAGCATACATCTGACTAAATCGTGAAATTACATTTCAGTTCTATGTTTCAAGAGGAACAGAGACTATTTGTTTGAAACGGTTTTTCATTCTGAGCCATGATTTTTCACTTACGCTTTTATGTCTTATACCAAACCACTGAAATTTGCCCAAAGTAATTGGCCACACAGTGATGCTAAAATCCACTAATGTTGGGTTGTGTTTTCTCTTCACTTAGAGGGAGGACCAAGTATTCTCTTTCAATAGTCACAGGTGTCTTGTGTAAACCTAATCACTCTGAATACTTGAAAAAAAATACTGAATGAGAGCAATATGTATCTCAGGCCCTTCATAAAATCACCTTGGAAATTCACTTAAATATGCACTAATATAACTTCCGTCCAATAGTAGTCATGGGAATGTTCTGAATAAATTACTTATAAAAATTCAACTTAAGCTTTTTGGTCTTATTTTTCTCTTTCTTTCCTTAAGTATAATAAAAACAAATTGACTCAAACACAAATGTTACAGAGAACAAGTGAAAATATCCCCAGGATATTTGTAACCATGTTTACTGGATATGCTAAAAAACATTTTATTCATTCAAACTGCTGGTTATAGGAACATAATTCTAAACTTATTCAGATGTCATTTAATATTACAGTGCCAGCTTATTATATGGAGCAAAAGGTAAGTAAAGATTTAAAATTCACCATTGCACTGTCACATGTTATTGAAAGACAGAAAATAAATACAAGTTTAGAGGAATTGTAAAATGTTAAGGGCAGGAATAACAAAACTGACAAAATGTACAGTAAAATAAAGGCATATGAATTTTCAACCATTTTTAAAGTTAATTTATATCTATTGTTTTTTTACTTTTGATATCATAAAATAAAAAATCTTGAAGGGAATAACTATAGGTAATCTTGTAGAAAAACGACATTTGTTGATGAAGCGTTTTCCCATCGAAATTACTACATTTACAATAGAATCTAAGGGTCCACATTTATGTACACAAAGGACTGGTGCACATTTTGTTTGTAGTGTGAAAGGACGTGGCGCTGCATTGACGTCACTTCCGGATACGTCAGTTGTGGCGGGGCCGCCAAAAGAGAAACAACCGCAGCAGAGAAACGATGGTTTCCCAGAGAGTGGCAGCAGCTGCGGCAGCGAACATCCGCAGGTTCGTGTGCGGTCAACTCCGCCATGAGCCCGACCTGAGGTACAGTTGGAGCTTTTTAAAGACTTTAAAGACATGTTTTTTTTATTGGAGGCAGGTGCTTGTTTGTACAGAATAGAGAATAACCAAACAGGCCTGTGCGCTGTGATTGTGTATGTTGGCAGTTCCCTGTCACAAACTTTGGGCTACGTGCGCGTTTAACACATTCCGTGGTGTGTGTGTCTGTGTGTCTGTGTGTGTGTGTGTGTGCGCGCGCGAACAAGCCCAGGTGAAAGTGAGGCGTTAGTGCAGGACAGGTGACAGCTGCCGGCCAGGTGGTCTGTACCATCATGTGTAAGGTCTTTGACGACCCCTGCTGGGGAGAAGGGGTATCTTTCACTGGGACAGAAACTAGTTGCTAACAAGTTAAAACTAACTGACATCTCGTAATGTGTCAGCCTCTACATACATCATTTTAATGAATATCATCTTTAGAAATAAAAATTCTAACTTGATTAGTATTCATCCACTTTTCTTCTTCTTCTTCTTTGTTTGTGGCACCTAGCATTTAAGGTGCACTACTGCCACCGACCATGCCTCAGCTCAAAAAGAAAACCCAACTACATTCTCATCTCAAAACCTCAAACAAAGATCTCTCCCTCCTCAGTGCTGAATAAATGACCAACATTCAAAACTTCCACCCCACATTTCTTCAATTCTTTATTTGCTCTATTAGTTGTGAACTACTGACAGCGACAAATAACTTGCTTTGCATTTTCGTCCACCCCCTACTCACTCTCTGGAGTGTTTCCCTATTGTTGTCAGTCCTCCCACCATCTTTCAGTATATGACAAATACGTTTTTATTGGTCTCCATTTAAAACTACAAAGGTTCTAGTTAATTTTTGTCTGTTACTGTCATTTTCCTCTTCCCTTGCACACCTTGATGTAATCTGTCTAATGTCCTATTTCAGCACACTGACCTTAGGAATTTTAAAAAAGCGATATTTGGCTCTGGTAGGACAAGAATCATTAAGTCCTGAGGCCAGAAGTTACATGAAACTGGTGGTTGAAGAGGAACTGATGAAAATGCAGGTATCTGAATTCTTATCATACAGCTTATATATGTTTAAGTGTTTCAAGATTTTTGTAGGAGGATTATTTTATCTATCGATTTCTTTCTTTTTCTTTTTCCTACTAGGACAGTGATGAAAATGGAGACGAGCTGGAGACCAAGAAGCCACAAAACAAAAGGAAGAGAGAAAAGGAAAATAACGAGGTGAGAAGTGGGAGAGAAGATGAAGATGAATCCAGGGCAAAGAAATCCCGTCGTCAGTCAAGCTCCTCTTCAGGTTGGTTATGTGTTATTTTCTTGAGATATTTTTAGAAGCCTGTAATTTTAATCCTCTATGGCATGTTTTACCCTGCAGTCGTCCAGTGTTCCAATATTCTCGAGCATCAATAACAGGAAGGACATGTGCAGTTGACAATTCTAGTATATGTTGGTAACTCCTGCTTTTCAAAATTAAGCAGCCAGCTGGTCGCAACTTATTATTTTTCATTGTGTTCTTATTTTCACCGAGGATCCACAGATACAAACACATGATAATGCCCATTACTATGGAATATATCCCACTGAGTACGTAGACCATATAAATCGAATCTTTTTTCAGCCCCTGGTCAACTGCTTTCTATTGTTTATATTAACCTAATCTGGTACAATGTATGTGGGGTTTTTTTAACAATATTTGTAGTAATTTTCCATAGGCACAGTCCAGGCAGATCAGCTGTTGCACTTTTCACCAAAAAGTTTTTGTTTGGCACATCACCCACTGAAGGCATTTGTCATTTAATTTTTTTTAATACATTTTTTTCCAGTGAGTTTTGTTGAAATGCTCTGTCTTCTCTTGTGTGATTACTGACAGAATCTGAGGATGAAGAGTGCTGCAAAAAAGGAAGTGAGGAGAGTGTCGAGGAAGACCCAACAAAACCTGGATCTGGATCTGAGGAAGCAGAGCAAGAGGTGAAAAAATCCCAGCGAAAAACAAATGGAAAACTTAAACAGAGAAAGGACCGTGAAGACTCAACAGATGAGGAAGTGAATGAGTCAGAAAAGAAAGGGAATGAGAGTAACTGTGGTGACAGTCCGAGAGAAATGGGTGAAAGGAAAGGAGATGCTACAAAGAATGGCGAGACAAGTCCAGGAAAGAAAACACCAGAGAGTGATGGAGAGAGTGAAACTGAAGCAGATAAATACAAAATCAATGGTAATGAGTCCTCAGACAACAATGAAAAAGGTGAACTTTACACTTCCATATCCACAAATTTTCATTGATTTTACTGTCTGTTTTTCATTCAACTGTCTGTTTTGTTCTGTAGAAGAAAAGGTCCCAGTGGAAAAGAAGAACAACGACGCAGACTCGGATTCATCATCGCTCCCGTCTTTGGACGACGACAAGGATAGTGGGGCAGAAAATAATCAAGATGGTGATAACAAGAAGAAAACTTTGAAAAAAGAGGAAAACAACAAAAAAGAAAGAAGTGGTCAAAAGGTGAGTTGATGGGTAAGGAAGATCAAGATTTGTAGCTGTAGAGTTTTTTTTAAAGTTTTCAACATTTTTTTATAAAAAATGAAATATGCATATTAAGGCAAATCACTCACTGTTATGGATGCTATGGAATTTCTTTTGGCTTTTTTTCACAAACTAACAGCTGTGAAAGATGTGAGAGGATGTAACAGACATAGAAGAGGTGATTTGATGTGAAAAATTACTTGATTTTGCTTTGCTGTTCTTGTAGTGGCTTCTAGTCAACAACAGTATTTCAAGTGATGTGTGATTTTTATTATGATTATTTTCCTAATGTCAGTACCTGTAATGAAATTAAGATGCAGATGCAAAAAACATTTCCCACCGATATGGATTTACAGTCTCTTACAAATTGGAAAGGAGTAATGCTCCTTTGTGCCTCATGTGGAGTCGAGACACAAAGTGCAAGATGAACAGCAGGAAAGCTGAAACTAAGTGTGGAAAACGGATCACCAAAAACTTTTTTATATTGGATCATGATGGAGTAGAGATGTTGAATAAAGTCTTGTCCTCTCAATCTGTCTGACCCCTGCAGGATGACAACAAAGCAGTTGTAAGGCTCAAGCGCTACATTGCTCTCTGTGGTGTGAAGCGGAATTACAAGAAGCTCCTGGATGGCTGCCGTTCTGTTCGCTCCATGGTGGCTGTTCTGAAGAAGGAACTTGAAGATCTTGGTGTCCATGGTTATTGAAAATCCATAATTTTTTTAACAGTATACAAATTGATGCCATTGCTAGTTTTTGGAGATAGGTTTATTAGTTTTGTAATAGTAATAAGTAACAGTAATAACTGTAAGTATCTTGACAACATATTTTCACATTTTTTATAAATTGTTAAAAATGAGGGGAGCATTTGGGATTTTATGGGAAATATTCCCAATGTTTTGACATCATCTGTGGTTTCACCAGAAGGCCACACACACACACATCATGCAAAACATTTTTCCACATTTGTTGAAATACTATGCAGTGAGATTTGATTTAGAGGAGACGACCTTAGAATGAACACCTTCAGTCGACTGTAAATTTGTATATACAGTATGTCAATATGACGTGTCTTTTGAAAATAGCATAAAAGTAGAACATTTAGACTTTCTTTACAACCGACTCACTATGACTAATTTAAGGACACTTGCTTCCTTATCAAGTGTGTATATGTTTTCACACAGGTAATCCATCTATAAAGAAGTGCAAAAGTGTCAAAGTGAAGAGAGAGGAAGATCAGGAGCTAGCTGAACTTGATGTCAGCAACATCATTGCCACACAAGGTAACTGTTTCTCTGTTTTTTAGTTTTTACCACCCATTACTATGTCATTATTATTATTATTATTATTATTAAGTAGCAAAGCAGAGTTTCTTAAAATATGTCCTGCCAGGCAAGCATTTGTGAAAATCACAATTGTTCATTTGTTGTTCATTATGCATATTTACTTCAGTTTCTACAAGAAGGACAAGTTGATTTACACATTACTCAATGTACACATTTACTGAATAATCAAAGTCAATTTGATGTTAGTGGATCTTAAGATAATTACCATTAGGAAATGGGCTTTACAGTTAAGACTTTGTGTCATTATATTGTACTTAAATCACACATGCTGCATACACTACATACTGTAATCTAATAGCACTTTAGTTGTAGTTGATGATAAGTAGATGCACAAGACAGTAAAAGCAATGTTATCGTTAGCGGTGTCTATAAGTTTTGAAGTGACTGAATCGCTAGTATTGGTTTTTTTTGGTTGAGCACAACTAATATGGATACTTCTCTCAGGTCGTCCTAAACGCAGAGGAGCCTTAGCACGGCAGGAACATGACGACCCTCCGTCCTCTACATACAAGCGCACTCTGAACTCCGGCTCTGATAGTGATCAGGAAAACGAGGTACGCAAAGGGCACAGACGAGCAACGGACTGGGCCAACCTGCAGGGGATCATCAGTGATGATGCAGACAGTGACTGACGGGGTCACTTCCTGTTCCCCTCCCTCCGGAATAGTCTACAGACCTTTTGGGGGGGGGGGGGGGGTTAATAAAAAGTACAGTGGTGTTATGATTATTATAGTTTTCTTGTACATACATTTTGTATTTCAAATAAAATATCTTTCAAATTATTTTGTGATGATTTGTTTTTTATTTTTATTTAATTTTTTATTTACACAGAAATGTAATCTGTATAAAAACGGGCAAGGACATGCAAGAAATTAATAACATGGACCAGACAACATGGTAATAAACGTATGCCCCTAAAAATGGCAGGAAGTGATTGGTAGAATGATCCCTATTTCATCTTCTCGGCGTCACATTAACGGAACTAATGTCAGTAAGCTCTCGGATATACGGAATAATCGTCAGACGGACTGGTCCCACGGGCTAATGTGTCCGCCCTCACTCCTGCAGGTTATTAACTCTTCTTTGATACATGACAGCGTTGGTACGTGTGCGCGGCAGAACTACGTTCGGCCCAAACGATTTTTGAATGAACTAATGAGTCCGTATTTGTGTTCTCGCATGTCAGACATCGTAGCTTGATATAAATAGGAACTGTGTGCGTGTGACCCGCAGAGCCCGTCGGTAATAAACTATAATAACAACACACAGTACACCTCAGACTACAGCTAGATCATAACTCCATTTTTAACATAAAGTTGAGTCAAAACCTCTCTGATAGTGTCAACCAGCTCAGATTATTTCCATCCTTGCAAATGTAAAAAGTGTATCATCTGTGTGTCATTGCATTCAGTTGTATACGTGTGCCTTATAAAGTGACCAATGAGTCTTTATAAGCTCCTTGTGTGGAGAGAGACCATCGATGTGTGGTATTTCAAGGCCCAACATGTACTACTACTATGTTTCTGCTGGCATACAATATAACTAAATAATTCTAAATAATTACATTTCCACTACACATTTCATGCAGGAATGGATGGTGACACACCAGAAGAGTTCTTGGCCGAACTGAAGACCAGGCACCTGGGAGCATGGGGTGTTGCTCAGATAGCTGCTGGCACTGGGCTCGCTGTATATGCTATGTGGGCGGGAATCCTCCAGCCAGGTTTCCGAAAAGTACCTCTGAGGCTACAGGTAATGTCTACATCTTCACAAGACTTTGAATAATTACTATATTTTAACTATGATTGCTCCAATAGTACTAGTACGTTTTGAGAAACATTGTTCCTTTTATCAGAGGCTCTTCAAAAATTCTTCCAGGTCCCCTACATTCCAGCCAGCAAGGCAGCGGTACAGCATGTCATGACATTGTTGCGAGGTCGTAAGGGAGGCCTCGTGGATTTGGGATCTGGTGATGGTCGCATTGTGAGTACAATTATGATATGTGGGATTGTTTCTCTTGAATTAGTGAACCATGGTTTTTTGACTTTTTATTTTTAAACCTTAAGGTCTTGGAAGCCAATCAGCAGGGTTTCACTCCTACTGTTGGTTATGAGCTCAACCCTTGGCTTGTTCGCCTCGCCAGCTTTCATGCATGGAGAGCAGGCCAGCAAGGAAAAGTGTCCTATCGACGGGAAGATCTCTGGAAGGTTTGACATTTGTCACTTGTTTTGATATGTTTGCAAGTTACATCAGCCATTGTTGTATACTAAGTAGCGATGATGTGAAGATGTATTGAAGAGAAGTCCGCCGACACCGTCTTGATTGTATATAAAGGTTTATTACAAAAAGACCAGCATCGATTCAAGCCCTGCAGAGCTTGGAGAGTGTCCGGCCAAAATGACAACCCTCCCGACTCTTCTTGGGGGTTACCTTTATAAGCCCATCGTTGGCTTGAGTAGGAACATCTGGTTGACTCAAGATATGCTATGTGAGTCGTAAAACTTAGAGGGGTCAAAAGGTGAGGTGAGGGGTCATAAGGAGACCCTTATCTTGGCATTCCAAAGAAAGAGATGTAAACACATATTCCCCTCTCATTCCATATATGGACAAAAAGACACTACACCATCATTAAATGACAATATTTCACAGTACTAGTGTTGGTGGTCTTGACAACAATACATTATTGCAACAACAGGATAGTTTGAATGTCCTCACTCCTAGAAGACAAAGATATCAAGAATGAACACAGTCAGTGTCCCTCCATCTAAATTGCTGAAAGCAGGTTTTCTTACTAGTTAAGACTTACATGAATTGTCCAACTATCTCTCTGAATGATACACATAACTTTAAGCTAGTTTTTCTGGTTTACTTCATCCTGTTGTGTGCCTATGCAGGCATAGGCTCCCTTCAGCAGGAGCTTTAATTTTCATTAATTTAAAATATTCAGGGAGTAAAATCATTCAGTGACCACGGATTTCAAGAATGTTACAGAAATACAGAAACATTTTGTTTTCCTTTAATGTGATCATTCATTGTGTTTATGTTATGTGAAGCCGAATTTATAATAAAGTTGTTGTTTTATGTTTACATCCTGCACTGTCTCTCATCACAGGTCGACTTGAGAGAGTGCAAGAATGTAACAGTGTTTTTGGCGCCTAGCGTGGTGAGTTACACAATGAATCACAAAAAAAGTTGTTCAGCAAAGCCTACAGCAAAGAAAAATAATTTACACTAAGAAAGAAAAATTGAAAGCGAGCTCATTGAAAGCCAGGGGATTTTGAGGTGTGGCAGTTCACCTGCAGACATTAAAGAAACTCTTGAAACAGGAAACTCTAATTCCAAGTTTTACCATTGCAGCCGTTTCATTATCATTTGAATCACATCACATTGATGGTGATAACAATGTAAAAATGAATAATAATACTTAACTCTCTAAATGTTCTTCAACTCAGAGAATTTGTATTAATGAAATACTGTTTAGGCCAGGTGGCTGAAAGTTGTTAAAAGGAACTTGGGTTCCATGGCTTTACGTCAGTGTTTAGTTTGTAGATACCAGGAAAAAAAAAATCTTGGATGAATATGTTTGTACATGGTTGAGGTGTCATTGCATTCAGAAAAAAAAGTTTCAGTGAACTACTGTTAAAACTATTGCATTCATTTTTTTATGCTCTTTTGTCCGTAGCTTTCCTTATTGCAGGAGAAGTTGGAGGCTGAACTTCCTGATGATGCCTTAGTTGTAGCTGGACGTTTTCCCTTCCCTGACTGGAAACCCTGCAGGATTGAGGGCCAGGGTGTGGACAGAGCCTGGGCCTATAGCATGCAAGCACAAAGACAGCACACCTTAAGGGAAAAGGACACACTCACAATCGTGGATAGCGACCTTGACAATGAAGTAACCAAGGAGAAACTATCCACTTGAGGCTACATGGACATACCTAATCTTTTACCCCCCTATAATGAGATATTTATAAGGTGTAAATATACTTTACTGGATAAGGACAATTTACTTAACTGTGCTGTCTCAATACAAAAACACTAAATACCTTTTCATTACATCGGCAACAGGATGTTTCTGAAAAACTGTTTAACGGTATACACTCTTTTCTTTTCACTCCACTTAGGCAATGAAATAAATAATAAACATGTAGGGTTTTTGCCGAATGCTCTCTTCTATAGTGTTGATGGATTATCAACAATGACTGAATCATTTCTAAACCAGAAAACCCTGAGCAAGGGTCTCTGTTGACATTAAAAGAAAACCACACCTTTGCCTGTAGACTATTGGGGGATAACCTGCTGAGGGGGAACGAGCTTGTAATCTGCAGTTTTTGCTGTGTTAACCATATGCCACCATATACTTAGTATTTCTTAGGCCTAAATGTAATTAGACAACTTCCGAGGAAAGATTGGATTTGATGAAGCATCTTGATTTGTACAGGTCTCCTACCTTTACAAAACAATCTGCTCCATGTTAATTGCTTTGTGGGTGGTGGTGAGGAATATAGCCCTTCAGGCTCTTCATTGCTCTGTAAGTGTGATTGTTTTTTTCTATCTCACAGACTGTAACCCCATGTGTAACCCTTGGACCCAAGGGGTTCATAGTCTATAGTACATCCTGGGACAGTATGACATAGTAACATCTGTGTATGTCTTGGGTACATGCATTCGTTTCGCCTTGTAAATGATTGTCCAGTAGCAGTTTGTTTTTAGCTTTGATTATCTTGAATGTTTATATTCGTATCTAGCTATAATAATGGCAGCTGGATAAAAGAAACTGAAACAACACAATAACTTATTTGAAGTCATTTCTCAATTCTGGAAATTACACAGTCTCTGATGTGGCTCAGGTGAATAATGGCCTAATTAAAACAAGCAGTACAAAGTACAAGAGTGAAAACCCATTCATCATCATTCTTGTCTTCTATTTATGTGACATAAGCCAGACATATTTCAGTTTTTGTGTCCCTGTGTGTGCATGCTCCATTATAAAGTAAAGATATAATTTGAGCATTTTGCATTTGCTTATATGGCGAAGAATATATTTTAAACGACGATGTATCTTTCAAGAATATTTTTTATTTGTTTTTTGTAATTTGAAAGTATAGCCGGAGGTCGTGCTTTTTTTTTTTTATCACGACTGACTTGACACAAGCTGATTGGGTTGGTTGATTTCTACAGCTAAAGCGGAAGTTGCGGAGGCTAAACCTGTAACCACCAGCAAGCTAGCTGTAATCTTGAGCCGCCCTAAACGTTGAAAGGGGAAATAACAGCAGCAGGCGCGCATATTATTTTATATCTACTGTTATTGCAAATTTTTTTCAGATATACGACTTAGATGTGCACCGTCACCCGCTTTTACAATCGCAAACGGTCAAGGCAAGTAGTCGTGGTCGACAGTCCTGGAAGCATGTCTACGTTTGACAGCATGCTAACGAACACTCCGCCCGCATCGTTCTAGGGGAGCTAACGAGTTAGCCATCCGCTGCAACGTTAGCGGCGGACTGGCCTCGAGACGCTCGACACCGACAGCTAATTAACGGCGCACATTTCTCCGGCGTCGGAGCCAGTGTCGGACGTGCCGCGAAAAACAGTCGGTCCGCTTTTAACTCGATGCGGACGGGGACCAGACGACAATGTAGTCAGACCCGCCGACTCGAGGTCGCTGATCCAGAGTTGAGCCTGTGTGCTCGCTAAGCGAATACGCGTTTATGTGCGCGCGAGATCAAATTAACTCGGCTTTTTTTCTATCGTCGTTACTGCAAGAGGAGTCGGCGACGCCAGCCTTTGCTAGCTAGTCGCGCGGGTGCGAGAAGTATCGACCTAAAGCGGCCGAGCAGACCATGACGGACCCCCTCTGCAGCTACGTTAGCCAGCAACACCGCAGCTAACGTTAGCCACAGAACTGGCTCGTCAGGTGGCTAATGTCGGCTCACTGCTCCGATTAAGCCGAGACTCAAACCGAAGAAAGCCCCTGAGCTAAACATGGTGAGTGGACTTCAACGCCTATTTGTGTTATTCCCCTCGTTATTCTCGTTGTTGTTCTTCCCTTTTACTATTTGCTACCAGCTAACGCGGTGCAAGAGCCGTTGACTTGGAACAGGAAGCCCCTGTGTGGGCTGTTCACAATGCACCTTTAATTCCTTTACGTGTAGCTGACAGCGTGCACAACTGTCACACGTTCGTTATGTGACACAACGGTGTTGTGTGAGAGGCGCTTCACGGGACAGCTCTTTGAGACATTTCACGCAACAAGACGCCCATCTTGCAAAACCGAATATTTGCCCTCAGTAGTGTGGAGCCTCGGCAAGTTGTGGCTCATTTGAGGAATTCAGACCCGCCTGCCACAGGAGCTGCTCTTCTAAGTGTCAATTTGCTCTCTCTCTCTCTCTCTCTCCCCGTCTCTGTCTCTCTCTCTCTCTCTCTCTCTCTCTCTCTCTGTCTCTCTCTCTCTCTCTCTCTGTCTCTCTCTCTCTCTCTCTCTCTCCCTCTCCCCGTCTCTCTCTGTCTCTCTCTCTCTCCCCGTCTCTCTCTGTCTCTCTGCCTCTCTCTCCCTCTCTCCCTCTCTCTGTCTCTCTCTCTCTCTCTCTGTCTCTCTGCCTCTCTCTCCCTCTCTCCCTCTCTCTGTCTCTCTCTCTCTCTCTCCCCGTCTCTGTCTCTCTCTCTCTCTCTCCCCGTCTCTCTCTGTCTCTCTGCCTCTCTCTCCCTCTCTCCCTCTCTCTGTCTCTCTCTCTCTCTCTCTGTCTCTCTGCCTCTCTCTCTCTCTCTCCCCGTCTCTGTCTCTCTCTCTCTCTCTCTCTGTCTCTCTCTCTCTCTCTCTCTGTCTCTCTCTGTCTCTCTGCCTCTCTCTCCCTCTCTTTGTCTCTCTCTCTCTCTCCGTCTCTGTCTCTCTCTCTCTCTCTCTCTCTCTCCCCCTCTCTCTCTCTCTCTCTCTCTCTCCCCCTCTCTCTGTCTCCCTCTCTCTCTCTCTCTCTCTCTCTCTCTCTCTGTCTCTCCCCCTCTCTCTCTCTCTCTCTCTCTCTCTCTCTCTCTCTCTCTGTCTCTGTCAGGCAGAGCCCAACTTCCTCCCATGTAGAACACTTGATACAGTTAATTGCTGTCCTTACAACTAGATTTAGATTGACCAAGATGGAAGTTCTAATGCAACCCCAAGTACCCAAGTACTGTACGATATGAGCAAGCCAGGCTTCACCTGTGAACTGTATTTCCATGTCACCGTGCCAAAACGTGCCGCAGCAGTGATACGTGTGCACCGATCCAACTATAGCTACGTTCAGACATGGACATCTGAAGATAAGTTTCCACCTCACCAAGGTGATTTGTTGACCAAACATACACCTCCAAGTGCCAACTTAAATAAGGTCTTCTCTTTTAATCAGTCTACATGTTGAAGGTCTCTGCACGTACACGCGTGTTAACGAATTAGAAGAACTTTGATGGCATCGTAATCTTCCCTGGGAGAATAAGTTTCTTTCTTTCTTCCTTGTGACTGGTCTGCACTTAAGCATCTGATGTGCGTTTGTACTGCAAGACATGCACACTGCTAAACCCTTATCAGTCAAATGGACAAATATTGGTCAAAGTGTGATTTCTGCTCATGCTAATGTGTAGATGGCTATGAGGAAAATGGAGCAATCACTAGCTTTTTGACAATGTGCATGGCGCGAACCAGTTTGGTTGTACTCTTTATGTTTAACTTTGCCTTTCATTATCTACTAGGCCTCAGAGGAGTCATCGCTGCGTGCACTGGAGAGCCTTATGACGGAGTTCTTTCACAGCTGCACGACCAATGAGCGAAAGAGGGAGATAGGTAAGTTTGGCCTGGTAAAAACTGCCTCTTGCCATTAGAAGTGAGGGAATGGTTCATAAGTATTTTCAGGTTTCTGCTTCGACCAAGCTGGTTTTGGAGAAAATTTAAATTAAGACTGACAAAACTGGTCTGACAACCTTTTCCCCCCAACCCTTTTGTGGATCTCACCTTTTTGTTTGGTAAAAAGAATTATACCTGATGTCTTCATCTAATTTTGAGATATCATTTTTTTTTCCCAAATGGTTCATGTTCCCCATATCCGTCCTAAAGTCGTAATAGTTGGCTCATTATCTACATCAGCAAATCTGGATTCCCAAATACAGCGTCATATTGCCTGCACGTCTGTGTCCAGCACTTCTCCTCTTGTTGCTGAAATTAAGGATAACAAACATGTTCAGTAAAACTTTAAGATAAAAAAAACTTATTGAGTTGTATTCTGGCATTTAAATTTGAATTTTAAATTTGAATTTGAATTTAGTTAATTCAAATTCAATATATAATATCAATATATAATAATATATAATCAATATATAATAATAATTTGGCTTCAAATTTTGCTCTGGCTTCTTTAAGTTTGTATTCAACATAATACTGTACCTTATCAACTCAATGAAATACTGAAAGAAATGTATACATGACACAAAAGGGCTGTATTTTGGAAGGAAAAAATGTGATGAAATGAAAAAAAGGACACTAATTGGCACTCATTTTGCATCCACATTTTTGTAAACTGTGTATCTGTCTTCGAGGACAACCCCCTGTTTGTTTCGGGGATATCCAAAGTTACCCCTTGCTACTGATTTTAATTTATTTTTTGTTGGTGGAGATTAGTGATATCAGTCCATTTTCTCTCTGACATTTCCCCTGCGACATACGTGTGTCGTGCAGGTCAGACGCTGTGTTCGGTTTGTTGTCGTGCTGTTGAATTAAGCATGCCACTTTGCTGATTGAAACTTTTCAGCAGCAGAATTGTTTTGCGTGGCCCCCCCCGCCTCGGTACTATCTTGTCTCTGATCTGCAGACAGTTCCTCTGAGCTGGCTTGGTTTTTGCTCTGTTTTGCACCTTTTGGCTGTGAGAGCTTGTATAGACGAGTGTGTGCCTTGATGAACTGGTGGACAGGTTAACTGTAGCTTCTCAAACCTCTCAAAGATGAAGAGGAGAGATGGGAGGCACCTGAGCTCATATTCAAGTTTCAAAGCAAAGGTTCTCACAACAAGTTTTTCATTTTTACTAAAATAAATTTACAGAAATGTCTTAATTCACTTTTCACTTTGACATAATGGGCCACTGAGTGCTGATTAGTGAGGGACAAAAAGAAGTGAACAATTTTAGCATGGGACTGCAACATAACAAAATGTGAAAAGGGTTAAGGGGTTTGAATACTTTCTGAATGCACTGTTGGACCGTTTGTCACTGGGGTGTTTTAATGTGACCTGAAATCATTTGGTTTCTAAAAGTGTTTTTTGTGTCACTACATTTCCTGTTTTGTGACGCATTACTCTCAGTCTGTCTGCAAGTGAAGTACTTCATTGTCATATACCTCAGCCTGTGATCATGCCTACTTCCTTTATTCTGCAGAAGAGCTGCTGAATAACTTTGCGCAGCAGACTGGAGCGTGGCGGCACTGCTTGTTCTTCCTTTCAAATACTCGGAATGAGTATGTCATGATGTACAGCCTCACAGTATTTGAAGTAAGTCCTGTCGGTGGGAGATTCACATGGAAACAAAATGCTTAATAGGCACTGAACAGATGACAAGGTAAAAAAAAATATGTTCCTCATTTCTTAAATTCTGCAAATGAGTGAACGAAATGTCAAAACATTTTGTGTGGGACCATCCTGTTAACCCGAATTACTTGATTCCAGCTTCTTTAAAGCATATCAAAAGTATGCATGCTTAAATTTAGGTGTTTTAGTTGAAGAATTATGTTTGTAGTGAAAGGTGTGTTGGTAAAAATGTCTTTTGGGTCCTGTTTTATTAAAACGTGTCAAGATAAAGGAATTCATTTCTGATCACAGAAATTATTGAGAACTTTTACAAAATATTTTCCTCTATACAGTCTTCAGCCTAAAGATCTGTGTCTATAGAAATCTCTACAGCTTTGACAGTTCATTTTTTCCCCCTTTCTCCCTCAGAACCTGGTGAACAAAATGTGGATCGGCATTGCCTCACAAGACAAGATGGAGATTCGCAGCTGTCTGCCCAAACTCCTGCTTGCGCAGCACAAATCGGTGCCCTATTTCATCCGTAACAAACTCTGCAAAGTCATTGTGGACATTGGTCGCCAGGACTGGCCAATGTTCTACCATGATTTCTTCACAAACACCCTTCAGGTCAGCCCTGCTAATGTGCTTTATGCAGTCAAAATGTATTGTGCAACTTTTAGCCATCATCAGGAGCTGGACGCTGGTTGATGCATTTACACACGTTTTACTGAGAAAAACTTGGCTTCTGTTATAGTGAGCATGTAACAAAGAACATGTGCTTATTTGATGATGTGAATTTGCACTCAAAACGTCCCTCTCTGTTTATTTTAATAGTGCTTGGTGGACATGTTGAACTATTGCTCCAGTGGTGTTTGCAGACATTGAATGATGACAGAAAAAAAATAATCTGTTTTCTTCCATAACATAACAAGAAAAGTCAACAGTCTGTATTGGAGGTCATAAAATAACATCAACCCTCATTTGCATAGCCCCAATTCACAATGTCCACATGGATATGGATCAATGTGAATGTCCATGCTTCACAAAAGAGTGTTTGGAAATGTATTTCTTGGTCTAAGCTGTTTACACACTTTGCACTTAGGATCCCCTGTTACTGTACAGTACCAGATTATGAGCACAGAAATAATAGATAAAGGAAACTGCACAGTTTCACATAGGCAAACCCAACTGAGATTATAAGCCACATACAATAGATCCTGATGCATCTTGTCTCAAGACCCCCCATTGTGCTATTGCATACATGTGTATCAATCGTTACAGATGTTGGCAGAGGTGGCCTTTGTTTAAGGAGAGATGTAGCATAGAGTATGCTACAATTAAATTCTCTATTTGTATCTCTGCGTAAAACAGTTTGGAAACAGTTTTTTGAAGGAGCATAATTTAGCAATCTTTGTCTTCATTGTGTGGCAATCTGTTGTGAACTGCAGTTGATCCAGTCCCCAGCTCTGGCGCAGTTGGGTTTGGTGATGTTAAAAACCACATCAGAGGAACTTGCATGTCCCCGAGAAGATCTGAGCGTCGCCAGGAAGGACGAGCTGCGTAAACTGCTGCTGGACCAGGTACCAACTGTACTTGGACTGTTGACGGGTGAGAACAACCTTTTAATCTTTTGTGCGACATAATGTCCTTTTTGCTCTTATTGCTTAATCCACAATCCGGTCTGGTTATGGTGCAGAAGTGGTAACTCATAAATGCTCACGCGTGTATTTAAAGTGACTGCTGCAGTCGGCAGGGCTCGACATGGACCTTTTCAGGCACTTGTTCTGTCTTGCAATAACACAGTTGGCATACTTAACGACCCTGCTCAACTACCCACACCCAAAATTAAAGTCATGGTGCCACTCAGGACAAATTTATTGGTAAAAACTCCTCAGTAAATATGATTAACTCTGTCACTTCTTCTTTTATAGGTATCCTGGAGACCTACTGGGACAAGCACAGTGTCATAGCTTCCACCCCGCCTCCCTCACCCACCTCAGGGGAAAGTAGTGAGTAAATCATCCTCAAGTTACTTTAAACTCCAAAGACTTGTAGTTGCTTGCTTTGACATTAAGTAAAGCAAGCTTCATGCTTTAACCAGACCATTTTGTGTTTCTTCACTCCATCAGTGGAATTGCTGGGCAGTTTGTTTCAGGGCAGCCAGTACTCAAAGCTGCTATGCCAGCCGATGGCCGCATTGGACAGTGACAGTCAACAGCTCTGTTGTCTTGTTTTGGAGTGTCTGGCCCACCTGTTCAGCTGGATCCCCCTGTCCACAAGCATCACACCGACCCTGCTGGCATCCATTTTTCATTTTGCACGTTTCGGTTGTGATCTTCATACAAAGGCCAAGACAGGATCCTTCATCTCCTCCAACTCCTCCTCTTCTAATGGGCAACTCAACCCTGGGACGATGGCGCCAACATCAAACGGAGGAGGGCAAAACGGACAACAGTGTGAGGGCAGCAAGGTGGACCGTGCCCGGCTCGGTGTACTCGCCATGACCTGTGTGAATGAACTTGTGTCAAAGAACTGTGTGCCACTGGATTTTGAGGAGTACCTGCTGCGTATGTTCCAGCAGACTTTCTTCCTCCTGCAGAGGCTGACACGAGAGAATAATGCTCACACGGTCAAGAACCGCCTACAGGAGCTTGATGAGAGGTATGGTCCACAATCCACTGAAGTTTGTGAATGTATAGGTTCTATACAGACTACAAGTTCACACGACCATATCACTTTCAAGTTTCAATGTGCTTCTTCTAACATCTAACAAAAAACTACTGACAACATTTTGTATGGTGAGATGCAGACACTCATCTGTGACATCCCATACCTTTGGATGTATAACCAAATTATGTTAGTATAGACTATATGAAGTGTGGATCTTAATGTTTTGTGTTGTTCATGTTTTCTGTTTCATCTTGCAGTTACTTGGAGAAGTTCACAGATTTCCTGCGCCTGTTTGTCAGTGTTCACTTGAGGCGGATTGAGTCCAGTCCTCAGTTTCCCATTGTAGAGTTTCTTTCCCTTTTTTTCAAATACACCTTCAACCAGGTAATGATAATATCATCTGTCATTTGGTTGTGCAGTACACCACAGGGTGCTGATTCTTACACGTTTCGTGCAAACTTGCCTCAATTAAATTTTTTTTTCAGCCAACCCACGAAGGGTACTTTGCCTGCCTGGATATTTGGAGTGTGTTTTTGGATTTTCTAACAACCAAAATCAAAAGCAGACTAGCGGACAGAGACAGTGTCCTGAATAGGTAAGTGGCTCTGAAAACCAATTTATCCTCGGATTAATAATCTTATATTAATGCAAATGTATACAATATAGATAATTAAGTGTACAGGATGTCTGATCTATTGTCATTCATTATGTATGATATATATGTATGATATACATATATATATATATATAAAAATATAAAGATATATATTTATATGTATAAAATGTCTTATATTTTTCAAATTGAAATGAAATGAAATATATATTTTTGTCATGGTTGTACAGGTACAAAGATGCCCTCGTTCTTTTGTTAAGGGAAGTTCTGAATCGCATACAGTTCAGATACAATCAGGCCCAGTTGGAAGAGCTGGATGATGAAACTCTGGATGATGATGTAAGAAAATATTTTACATACAGTATTTTATCATTATTATTATTATTAGCAGGTTATTAGACTAGTCCTTATTAGGAAGGTGTTTATAGCTTTTAACTCAAAGTCTGATTATTCTCCTTCATTTGGTAACTATAGAAACAGACCGAGTGGCAAAAGTACCTGCGTCAGAGTTTGGAGGTGGTTGCCAAGGTGATGGAGCTGCTCCCATCACATGCATTTACTACTTTGGTAAGAGACCGTTGTTGTTGTCACCTTGACATATTATAAAGATTTAGGCACCCGTACTCATTCCAATCCAAATTCCATTGTTTTGTTTCGACATTTACTCCAGATATTTTCCATACAGCTTTCCAAAACATGAAAATAGCAATACTGAATCCTGAATCATGCCTGGCATGTTTTAAGGTTGTTCATCAGCTCAAACATAGTCATGGTCAAGTGTTAAACCGCATGTCAGAAATAAATATGCCACCACAATAACAATAGGTGTTGCTTCATTCTACGTTACCAGTTAACCTTATTAGTGAAGCAAACACAAATCTGTAAAACTGCTGTTATGTTCACAAGTCATGTGAACATAACACTTCATGTGTGAAATGATGAATCATGAGTTTTTCTTTTGTCTTTATAGAAGACTGTCTTCCATGTCAGTGATGTTTTTATACACTAACAATTAAAATAGAATATTCTAGAGAAACTGAATTATGTTTTTATTATTGCATGTTAAGAGATGTATGCCTACATACCCGGTCTGTGGTTGCTTCCTCCTTATTCCTCTTTCGTTTCTCAAGTTTCCAGTGCTTCAAGAAAATCTGGACGTATATCTGGGTTTGCAGCAGTTTATTGTCACCACTGGCACAAGTACGTAACCTTTACCTTTTATTTGAAAAATATATTTTTTTCACATTCACCTCCGGTCTTTAGGTTTTGGTACAGTCCCATCAAATGATGCGTAAGGTGCGAAATAGATTAAAACGTTTGAACACTGTCATCTTACAGGTCGGAGGCTCAATATCAGTGCGGAGAACGACTGCCGCCGACTTCACTGTTCTCTCAGGGACCTCAGTTCCCTCCTTCAAGCTGTCGGACGCTTGGCTGAGCATTTTATCGGGGAAGTTTTTGCTGCACGTTTCAATGACGCCCTGGCAGTGGTGGAGAGGTCCGTGCTCTAATAGCCATACACACAATATCATTGTGCCTACAACATGGGACTAAATGTGTGTGCAAAATATCATAATAAACCCTTTTTCTTTGTCTCTCTCAAGGTTGGTTGAAGTGACTTGTTACGGCTCTCAGACCAGCCTTTACGACCTGGAGACCGCTGTGCCTTCTGTCCTCAAGCCAGACCTCACAGACGTGTGAGTATCACATGTTTAAAAGTAGAAATTCAATGCATCTCTTTACATGGGAGTCATTGGTTTCAAATGAAAAGACTATACGGTTCAGTTATTATGTTCAGTGTCGCAGAGGGGAATGGTGTGTGTTTGTGTGAACAGACGTGATGTGTGTGTGTGAATTTAGACACTTAACAGCCGTATTTCACAGCATGAATGAAAGCCACTGAAAAGCTACTGTGACTATTTGCACAGTGTTGGTGAAATAGCTTCCTTATGTTGATTTTTGTCAGAGCAGGTGCACATTTTGCATAATGAAGTTACAGACTGATTTTTTTCTGGGAGTGACTAGATTAAAACGAGGAGCATTCTGAATCCCATTAAAATGAAATGAATGCTTCCATGAATATGTTAAAACGGTTTTATAAATTCAAATTTAATCCAAACTGAAATGTGCTTTATAAAGAGGAAGTGTGCATGTCACACTGTTTTGACTGTGTGTAATGTTTTGTTGTTGCAGACATGCACAGGCCCTCGCTGCTTTGCAAGCCTACTCTCATTGGCTCGCACAGTTCTACAGTGAAGTCCACAGTCAAAACCAGAGCCAGTTCATCAACCTCATCACATCTACAATCGATGCCAGCAGCCCACTCATCACTGCTAAGGTAGCATTTCTCTCTCTGCGTCTCTCTCTTTCTCGCTCTGATTACACAAATGAAAACTAGTTCTGCCGTGAATTTCAAGTAAAATGTGAATAATTACAGGCATTTACTGTATAAACTGTCACAATCATTTCTGGTTAGTGTCTTTTTCAGTCGCTGCCAAAATGTTCCTAGCTTAGTTAATTCTAGAATGACATAAATTGTTATGATAACAAAAGATGCATGTCAAAGCAGACAGTATTCAAATCACAGGCCGGAGAGTGTTGTTACCAAATCTTTGTCTTTTAGACTTAAATTCTGCTTTTATCTCTAGGTACCGGAAAAGTTGCTGCTGTCATCGTGCCATCTGATGGTTTCCATCACATCTACTGTGCGACCTGTGTTCTTGGTCACTTTGCCAGCTGTTCAGAACATCTTCAACCTCATAACTACAGAGCACCGGACACGCAGACTTCCCCAAGAGGTAAACGTTTGTTGCTTTTCTTTAGCATCTGTCCTATGACTCAGTTTTTCAATAAGTAAAATAATTGTTGTGAAGTAGATGTAATTTCATAGTTAATGACATGTAGATTTCTCTTTTTTTATATTTGGTCCACAATCTTTTTAACACTACACAAGCCGGCAACTGAAAAAAAGTGCCTTTAGATAAGAATCTCATTGGTTGAAGGTCTTGAAATGTTCTCAATCCTTACTGTCTGTATGTTTCTGCTTATAAAGGCTCACATGTTGGTGTGTAGGGCCTTATCCAACATGCTACTGCTCCCATGGCCGAATCTACCAGAGAGTGAGCAGCAGTGGCAAACACGATCCAGCAACCATGTCAGTCTGCTGGCAGCCCTCACGCGAGAATATCGTATTTTAAGAGGGACAGTGAACATTACTCCACGGCAACCTGCTCTTGACCACAGTCAGTTTCGATGTTCATCTTTTCTTTTTGTTTTCTGTTTTGTTGCTCCTGCTCTTGATTATTGAGATGCCTTGTCATTCTTCGACAATTGTGTTTTCTCACCATCCTTCACTCAAGTGAAAGCAGTGATACAGCAGACCCTGCCAGTGCTCCGAGACATGGTGGACAGCATTTCTGGGGAATCCACGAAATCACGGCAGATCTGTTACCAGAGTCTTCAAGAGTCTGTCCAAGTGTCCCTCAGCCTTTTCCCAGTGTTTATTCAGCAACCAGGTCAGTGTCTCACCTGAAGTCGGGCTGCCCATTTTAGCACTGAAATAAACATTTGATCAAGGTGAATATCCATCAAATAGCATTTCTGCACTGATGCCTATCACAGTGAGCACTGTATTGGGCAGAGATGTTTCTCTGCGGTTCTCAATATTCCATAGCAGTTGTTACGAAACAAAATTGGTAGAAAATTAATTCTGGGGACCTCAACAACTATGACACTAAGGTTCATCTGACTGGCCAGCTTTGTTTTTTGTCAATTCTCTTTCCCAGATGTGACAGATGAGATGCTGGCCTTCTTCTTGACGCTGTTTCAGGCGTTGCGAGTCCAGATGGGTGTTGCATTCACTGAACAGATCATCCATACTTTCCTCAGCATGTTCACCAGGTAAAAGAACAATTCCCCTCAATTAGTTCTTGTCTCGACGGGTAAAGGTTTAAATGGCTTGGGCCAATCACTGGAAATGCTGCTATCGCCCTTTACCACTAATGAATATTATATGTCCTTACTCTGTGTACTTACAGGGAACAGCTGGCAGCCAGTATTTTGCAAGAAGGCAGTGCAGGGTGTCGAGTGGTACAGAAGTTCCTGAAAATCCTGCAGGTGGTGGTGCAAGAGCCTGGTCAAGCTTTCAAGCCCTTCCTACCCAGCATCCTCTCTCTGTGCATGGAGCAGGTTTACCCGGTGTTGGCAGAGGTCTGTTAACATTCATTGAATGTTAGGTCACTTCTCCTGACACAAACCTGATAGTATTACAAAAACAAACTAGACACCAGTCACAAATGTGTTTATTTGAATATTTTGACAATGGAAATTGTAATGTACTTGATGATATGATTTGTGATGGTATTCATTGGAACTCCTCTCTTTGACAGCGGTCTTCCCCTGACGTCAAGGCAGAGATGTTTGAGTTGCTATACCAAATACTTCACCAAAATTGGAGGTACTTTTTTAAAACGTCAGTCTTAACAAGTGTCCAAAGAGGAGCTGCTGAAGATACAATGGAAAATGAAGCCCAGTTCACAGCTGCCATGCAGGTCAGTGCCCACAGTTTTTATCATATAGACTTTAGACCGAAGAATCTAGGCTGTTCTCTGAGTTTCAACAACTATTTGATATAATATACAGTAGCTTTGTAATGTGAGGCATACAGAACATGAAATAAAATTGAAATGGGTTCTCAAAACCTCAATTGATGGAATTCGCTATTTGTATCACAGCTAAGTCGCTTTAAATCTCGTTCCTCTTCATTTCTTGACCTGTGTTGAAAATATCTTTTCCAGGCTCTTGGACAGTCTTTCCTGCAGCCTGACATCCACATCTTCAAGCAGAATCTCTCCTATCTGGAGTCGCTCAACAGCAAGCACAAGTTGTATCACAGAGTAAGCAGAGCTCCTATATCAGCGTCTTTGTTTTTACGTGTAGTGTGTCATGGTGCGGCGATGTACAGCACTTTTAAACTTGGACAGGCAATGACGGTAGCTGTGGCTGCAGTTTTTTAGCTCCTAGATGAGAGATGTCAGTTTCTTTTTCTTTTGGCCTTTGCAGACGTTTTTGATGAATACAATCTAATGAGTAATCAGGAGAACAGAAAAAACACAGTGATATACAGTATACCCCCTTTACTCTTGTCGCTATCTGTCTGACAGAAATTAAAACTCTTGCGTAATATGAATCTGATGAAAAATAAGTCCATTCGTCCACATATGGTTTGATGCGAGCTGCAGTGAGTCTTTATAATCCATGTACAGACCCCATTGTCATTCTTGTGTTTCCATTGTGTCTCAGAAGCTTTTCCGGACCTCGATGCTCTTCCACTTCATCAACGTGCTGCTGCAGGTCCTTCTCCACAAAAGCCACGACCTTCTTCAGGAGGAAATCACCCTCGCTATTTACAACTTGGCCTCTGTGGACTTTGATGCCTTCTACTCGGCCTTCATGCCAGAGTTCCTCAACAACTGCCAGGGTGTAGACAGCGGCCAGCGATCTGTTCTTGCACGCAACTTCAAGCTTGAACAGGTAGGAATGAGATTTTGGAAGATATTCTCTACCTAACTGTTAACCCTAAACTTAACCCTATATTGCCTTAGAAGGAGACAAAATTAACCAACTGTCACATGCATGATTCGCAAGAAAGCTTTGTTTTCTCCGCAAGAGGGGATTTGTGGAACACCGCTGGTTTCTCTTCTAAGATGTGATTCAATATTATTAATTTTTACGTATTTGAACCTATTATTAAATAATTTACACCTCTTAGAACATAGTGTTCCAATTTATGAAGAAGTAAAGAATTATCAAATGCTTCACATGAATCAATAAATACACATACAGTGTGCTGTGTCTTATCTACTGCTGCAACTATATTTCCTGAAAATTCCCTGTTGTAAAGATGTCGATCGATTAGTCCTAATCCCATATAGATGTCACTCAATAAATCACATTTTTCAATTAAGTCAACAAGTCAAATAATTTTTCAAGTATTTTAGAAAACTGAGGTACGTTTAGCATCGTTACATTTCTATTTGCCAGTTGTGTCGACTGTTGTTTTTGTCTCTTCTTCACTCCCAACACTTCATGTCTCCTCTGGAAATTGACATTGTTCAACCTTTCTCTTCTCTCTGCAGGACCTGCCCTCGTTCACTCAGAGCGTCCAGCGGCTGGTGAATGACCTCCGCTACTACAGACTGTGTAACAGTAGCCTGCCCACTGGCACCATCAAGCTCTAGCACAATGACTGAACCACTCCACACATCAACTATGATCTTCAAAGACTGCCTGTGCTGACCACTTTGCCCCAACACTCCCCTTTCCAACTCGGCATCACTGCACCTATTCCGAGCGATTGGATGGAACAACATGCGTTTCATGGTTGAGTAACTGGAGGTTGAGGATGCTGCTGAAGTTTGTCTTTGATTTCTACTGTAGAAGGTTGGTGTATTATTATTTTTAAAAAGCAGTGCCCTCCTTATGTATTGCCAATGATAACTTGGCAAGAAAATGTAAACCCGGTCTGCAGTTCGCCCAGACCTGGAGCAGTCTGAGCCAGGCCTTGTTTCCCATGCCTCTGCAACAAAGCCGGGCTGGGACTGAGCACTTTCAACTCATTTTGAGTTTTTAAAATGTCTGCTTTTAATAATTTTGCCTTCAAATTTTTGTTTTCATCTCCAAAGGAGACGGACTCTCAACTTAAGGTCTTTCATATCATTCCATTCTGAAAAAGAGAAAACCTGCTTGATTAAATAAAGTGCTTTTTTAGTAAAACTCAGGAGTTAGTTAATTTGTGCTTTTGCAGTGGTTTGAGAATAATGGTTGTGTCAAGTTTGAACTTGAATTAATCTAAACTGCTGAATATTTACTAAAAATATTTTTTACTAATCAGATAAGGCTTAGCAGATTTTAGCAGAAGCGTCAACACAGAGATCTTGCTGTGCGGCATGTGACACATCACGTGGCAAATGTTGCATAAAATACAAAAGATAGGAAGAGTCAGCACAGGAGGACAAATTAAACAACTAATATTAGTAGATATCTGAGAGCAGACAGACTGAAGGTTCATGTGACTCGGCACAAACTAAAGGGCTCTTTGAGAAGAGAGAGAAGGAGAGGAGGGAGAAGGAGAGAATGAGAGAATGAAAAAATGACGAGGAGAAAAAGAGAAGCAAATCAAGCCCCCTTACCCCCAACCTCCTGACTGTATCCTTCTTCTGTAGTATTGATGAAGCTAAATATTTTCCAGAGGTTCATACACAAGTCACATGAGCGCTATGTCTTTGATATTCAATCATAATTTACTATTTAGGCTGCAGGGAGGTTAATGTGTAACAAATCAACAGAAAATGTCATTATATATCTATATTATATATAAAGGTCTGGTTTCACAGGAGAACAGGTTGAAAATATTTTTTTATATTCTCATCTGTGGATTTGTAAACTCAAAGGTCCCTGGATTTGCAGCTTCAAATTAACTTTTTATGACAGTATCTGATTATTGATGGTGCTTCTGTTCCTGAGTCATGACACTGAATGTTGAAGGGCACTGGATGACGGGAGAAGATCATCCTGCTGCCTTTAAGAAGACAGGGAGTCTCAAAGCCTGAAATAACCACGGAGCCACAAACGGCCATCACATGTTTTAGAAAGTGGAATCAAACCTCAACTGAATTCACAGGTGTCACAATAATTCTTATAAATATGCCTTCCAACTCATTTTCAGTGTCAAGCAAGCAGAATGTAACAACACAATAATCATAATATTAATAGGGGGGGGGACTGATTGCATCTGATCATACGAGTCTCTCGATTTTTTTCTCTTGCAAATTTAATATCCAGGTAGTGCATGTTTAGAAGCTGATAAGCAGCGAGTGTTTCTATATTTAAAAAATACCTGCCAATGTCGTCTCTAACTTTTACTTATTTATTAAATTTTCATTTGGAACTGGCACTGATTTTGCAAAGTTTAAAATATGTCAATAAAATACAGTCGAGCAATCTCCACAGTGCATTTTCATCAGGGAACATGAAAGGGAGTCTTTGATCCATTGGTCCTTGATGCTGGGTGGAGGCTGAGAGGCGACTGTGAGAGAACTCATCCTCCTCTTCCTCCTCCTCAGAAGAACCATCCTCGGAGCTGAACTAGGCCTCACAGAAGCAAGGAGTCCTTGTACTACACTTGCATGTGGAAAGTATTCAGACCCCTTCACTTTTTTTTCACTTTTTTGTCATATTGTTGGTTTATGCGCAAATGAAAAATCTGGTTGTTTCCAAACTTATTCAATTCAAGAATTATGGAGGTCATTGTGCTCTTTGGAAACTTGCAGTAGACATATTTTACATGGTATAATATGCTCTTGCGTTAACACTTTATTTTGAAAACCGGATGTCGCTAACACTGCGTGTTAGCTCGGCCCGAGTGTGTATCTACCATAAAGGCTCAACTGTGGGGGGCACCCCGAAATTTCGAGTTGGCTGGTTCATTGACCAAGGAGAACGGAATTACGATGGCAGAGTTAAAATGACTAATCATTATGATGCCTTTGATGAGTTGTGATGCCTCTGATGACCATCTTCGTCTCCTGCAAAGTCCAACAACTTCATAAAAAGTACTTCACTCAATATCCCTGTAGTCTTGTGCCATGACCTTGGTGGGCTTCAAAGTGATCGACACTCGTCTTAGAATTGCTGATTCTTTTTGAATGAGATTATGATCTCGGAGCTTTGTAGGAACTCTCTGCACATACACATCCATGAATAAACGGCAGACGCGTCTGGCACCACAGGAGTTAAGTATGTTTCGGTGCGAGTGACAATCAGCTGGGACTGACTCGTGAGTTCTGATCAAACAGTGATTTGACCTCGCTCTCCTCAACACGACAGGACGCGCATCATGTTGCAGAGACTGTGCATTTTTCAGAGAGTCGTCCAGCCGTTTATCTGGAGACGCCAAGAGACCACTAAACGGCTGGTTCCTGGGCTCCCGACCGCGCTGCCGGATGGACACCGAGCCGCCGGGCACAGGAGCGGATCAAGTGAGTCACTCCGTTTATACCAGTGGTCAGAAAAGCCATAGATGCAGCTTCTGTGTCCCTCCTGGTCTTTTACGCATTTGAGTTGAATGAGACTTTTTCTTTTCTTTAAGTTCTTTAAATTCTTCCAGGACTTAAATTTTGATACAGAAATCGTCCAATAAATACAACAACAAAAAATATCTCACAAATAAAGAAGTGTCCCTGTTGTTGCGAGATATGTGACGATGACAAACATCATCTCGTCACATATCTACTTCCTTAGAATTAAACAATAGATTTTCTTCCAAACGCAACAGAGACATTTGCGAAAACAAATTCCCCTGCCAAACTCATGGGGTCATGAACTGGAAGTAGGTTAGGGACAGAATATCGTGGGGACGGTGTGGGTGTCCTGCGCTGTGCGTAATCGGGGAACAAGGCACAGAACCATCCGGCGCAACTACAAACCCGAAACTTTTACTCGGAGTGAATCGTCCATCCCACCCGCCAGCGATTTACTGTAACCTACTTTTCTGACAAAGATGAACTTAAAGTTAAATACTATTAGACTTCCTTTCGCTGCAGGTCACGTGGGTATTTAAATGATCGCATGCAGTCATTCATTACAGCAGCTCGTGCGTGTTGCTGCTGCTGGTCTGTGCTCAACCAACATATCTGGGGGGGTTGTGTGTGTGTGTGTGAACTTGACTTTCATTAGTTGTGAAGGAGAATTTTGGTTCAAGACCATCGCTGAGAGGACATTCAAGACCAGGCTGTTTGAGGGTTAAGACTTGGTTTAACAGTTGTATAGGGGAAGGATTCGATGTACTCAATGGTCGGGGTCAGTTATTTAGTTGTGATGGTAAAGGTCAGGGTAAGAGTCTAGGAGACGCATTATGTCCACGACTGTCCTGTTTGTTGTGTTTCTCTGCAGTAATGTGGGTGAATTCGGGTCAATATTTGTCCGCACCTGTGTGCTGCATGTGAGGGTGGTGACTAAATATCCGCCACTCTTCTCTTCTGTCCCACTAGGTTCTCCAAATGTGACAGAGCGGACTCTCATTGCTGTGAAGCCAGATGGAGTTCAACGTCGTCTTGTAGGACAAATAATTCGGCGGTTTGAGCAGCGCGGCTTCAAGCTGGTTGGTCTGAAGATGTTGCAGGTATAAACGCCAGCAATGAATATGTTGGCGGATGTTTGTTTAAAATCGCAAATGTCATGGTTGGATATTTCACTGTCTGTGTTGTGAAGGTGTCCGAGGATCTCCTGGCTCAACACTACTGTGAACTGAGGACAAAGCCCTTCTACCCCAGTCTGCAACAGTACATGACCTCAGGACCTGTGGTCATCATGGTGAGGGCTCCTCTTTCTGGGATACTACTGTTTTGACTGCTTCATTTCTACTTCTTCTTTCTTCTTAATAGTCACTAATTTTGCATTAGGCTGACATACACAAACGTTATGTTTCAGCAAATGATTCATACACGGAACAGGACCATTTCATGTCTAAACCTGCTACAGGTCTGGAATTTCTTAACATTTCTTTTAGGTGTGGGAAGGGTACAATGTTGTCCGGACCTCACGCACCATGGTGGGACATACGAACCCAGCCGAGGCCCAGGCAGGCACAGTCAGAGGAGACTTCGGCATTCATGTCAGCAGGTAATTTGATCTCATATACAATATAAGTTTCAGGGTTGAACAATAACCGTGAGACTGCTACTTCTTGTGGTTGCAGTTGCTCGCGCGTGTTGTTCTTGTTTTGGCGGTTAACTAACGATGTGTGTTGTCCGTTAAAAGGAATGTGGTCCATGCCAGTGATTCACTGGAGGGGGCTCAAAGGGAGATCAAGCTGTGGTTTCAGGGAAAAGACCTCCTGAAGTGGGATTGCTGTGACCAGACCAGCACCTGTGAAGACGAGGAGAGTTGAACGCAGTGAGAATCAGTGATGCTGCCTCTTCTCCTGCTGCTTCTGACAGTGTGACCAAAGTGATCGGAAAAAAAAAACATATTCAGTGTTCCCACCAAAAAATAAGTGCACTTAGCATAGAGTCACAAAGATTCATTTTTGTTTTGTTTTTTACATTTTTTTACAATTTTATTTAATTCAAGCTACTTTGGCAACTGTGCACATTAATAACAGTTGCATCTTTCCTCACTTGATTTTATGATTGCAAGAGGCTCCAGCAGGTTTTGCATTAGAATGCGTCCCACAATCATCTAAAACACTGTTGTCTTTGTGACCAATGCTTATAAAGTGGTGTGCTTGTATATATTAGACATTGCGGCATAAATCATAATGAATGATAATCTAAATTGCTAATGGTCTAAATAGTATTAACAGTTAAAAGTTATCGAACATGATACTGAGCAAGATGCTGAGACCCCTGTGTACCACTGATGTATGAGTATGTGTGTGACAGAGAATTGCTGTATGAATGTGTATGAATGGATGTAAAGCACTTTGAGTCGTCACCAGGACTAGAACAACGACTGTATTGCCAGAATGGCAATCAGTAGAGCACGTACCTCTGCCAAGGCCCAACAGTCCCCTTAAATGTAATCAAGCTGCATCAAATTACACACACTCATAGATATCAGTTCCCTAAACATGCCAGATTTTGTCATCAAGATCCATATATTATTTACTTGGAAATGGGTGAAAATGTCAAAAGAGCTCACAATGTTTAATGAAAGTGAAAAATATTCCTGCATCTACCCCTTTGTCCAGATACGCACTAAAATTTAATGGGTTCTTTCTTGGCCCATGTCCCGTCCTTCTGCCAAGTTTCATAGAAATCTGTTCAGGAGTTTGTGTGTAGTCCCGCTGACAAACAAACAGACACGGTCAAAAACATAATCTTGTTGGCCCAACAACAACAGCCAAAACCCCAAAGTCCCCATAAATTAAATAAGACCTAAATATGCACTTTTTTTGTCATCAACATCCATCCATTATTCCCTCCACCATTTTGGAAACAGTTGGGAATTAAAACTTGTAAGTTAACAAAGCCTTTGCTGCGAAGGAATAATTAGTAAAATGTAATATGTTATTCTCATGTGACAAATTATATCTAATAGTGTTATGTTCTACGGGTATTTAGTGCAACAGGATGAAGAATCTTGACTCTACTTGAATCTTGTCATCAAATACTTTGTGTGCTTAGTCTACTTGACTAAAAGTTTAATCATGTAGATATGTGTAATTGAAATCAATAAGAAAAACCCCTGTGGAGCAGAAAAAAAAAAAACCTTAAATAGGAGAGTGAGCAGTTTAAAGTCAACTGTAAAACAATGTCAGTAATTGACTGAGCCGAATTCTCACTGTTTGCACTGGAACAGTTGACCTCAGTTGACTGTTACTGGTAGAACGGTTTTGAAGGCACACGGCTCTGCAGGCTGATGTTAACCTCCACCTGCTGTCATCACAGAACTGATTCTGGTTTTATGTCCGGTCAAATCTACAGTCACAAGTTTCAAATCCTTACAAAGCTGAAAAAATAATGACATGAGCCTTTATTTTGCACTCAATATCAATTATGAAATTACTAATTCATAATATAACATATATATAAAAATTCAAATTGTCTGTAACAGATTGTGTAATGAAGGGTAGCAGCAAACTCTGTTATAGCTGTTATACAAATGTACACAATTGTTTTTTTTAAAGCTGCTACATCAACAACAATGTATTTCTTATATCCATCTTATACAGTATGTTATGATGTGTACCACAGCTGTGATCATAATGAACCATAATGCAATCATAATGGAACATTTTAATATCAAAGAATATATATATATGATCAGTAAATTTAAAGTATTCAAAAAATTATAACAGCATCTGCCTGCAACAAACAACATTGTTGTAATACAGACTGACGATAAAGCAATAAAAAAAATCAATCTGTTCTGTGGAGATGAACATTTTTAACATGCTATATATTTAATGTTTTTTTTTTAAAGCTCTGAAAAGTAGTTTCAGACCATTGTCATAAATGCTTCACAGCAATAACACATTAGACTAAAAATCATTATGTTTATTTTATGGCATTTGTGTTTATTTTCATGTTTCGGATATTGTCTAAACAAAGGATAATAGAAATATTTAAATTGTTAGAGAAATATGACCAAAAATACACATACATAATAATGTTAATAAACTGGGGAATAAAGACCCTCTGTCTGAGGATATACATTTTTTTTTCCAATATAACAGTTTTTGTAGGAGAGTCTTTCTTTTAACACAGTTTGCTCTTGTTGATGAATCTTCAGCGCAGAAACGACAACAGCATGTGGGATTAAAACGTCCCTCTGTGCCACCAGCTGTGTCGGCAACACTTCAGTTGTGTCGGTTGATCGTTGATGCCACATCTGGATTAGTGAACGTGAATAGCTTCGTCAAAATGCACCACTCTCTGACTTCAGGCCAATCTTCAGCTTTTGCTTCTCCATCGCCGTCTCTAACTCTGTGGCTTTGCGCACGTCCTGAGGAGGAAACAAGGTTAGAGAAATATCTAGGAAAACATTGCTTTGCAGCTGACGTGCACCTCTGATCATATTCTAACCAATGTCAATCAAGGTCAAATTAAACACACTATATGTGAAATCCCTTTATTGTCAGACCAAGAACAGGAAGGCTGTCTTGCAATTCATGACTAAAATAAATACACACGCTGATACCATTAACCCATAAGGTATCTACGAGCTATTAGTCATTTTGTATTTTTAAATTGAAAGGTAAATAATCAATGTAGGTCAATGACAATGTGCTAAAATGATGTAAGTCTGTGCATAAGCCAAGGCTGAGCAAACAACTGACTCAGGACACATTGACCCATGCAGGAACACACACACACACACACATGCTCACAAACACAGAGTACAGCCAAAATAACAGTGGACAAACCTCGAGAAGGGCTTTCTGCACCATTATCTGGCTGTAAACTCTTGCGCCTTCCTCTTGTGACACTGTGCGGAGTTCCTCCTTATCCAGGGAAAAGAGCTGTGCTCCCGTTAAAATTCCCAAACTCTGAATTGTCCTAACAGAGGAGAAAGGAGCAATAAAATCACTGCCGGTGTCTGTTCGCTTTTCAGTTACAAATCATCGTCATCAAGAAGAAGAATCCACCTGCTGAAATGATTATATTACATAACAAATAAAGGAAGAATTTACTTAACTACTTGACTTTACTACCATTTCATCTGCAAATATTCTCCTGACTCACTGATTGTGTTCCAACCCAATTCATTTAACAGTAAAGCTTGCTGTGCATAAACACTGGCAGGGAATGTATTGTTGACATTTGGGGGCACTACAGTGCACATAATGTAATAAACTGTGAAAATAACAGCACTTAAATGTCCAATAACCACATTCATAGAAACTCACTTCTCCACTGGACTAATATAATCTGATTTCAGTTCAGTAGAGACCATGACACCTCCGGATTATTTTCATTTCGAAAACCCTTAGTGATACAAATGCATTCATTTGATTTATTCTAATACATAGCAGGTGTTGGACATGTTGGTCCCAATATTCCTCACACTGAAGGAGCTTGACAACAGGATATGTGGCTGTAAATGAATCAATAGGTTTCACAGACTGCAGCCCTGTGCTGAATCAGGTTCCGGGTGAATCTGGAAACGGGTGTGAGCTGGAGACGTCTCCAGTGCTGGACACTCACTGCTGACTGAAGCCCTTGGCGGTGAGCCAGGCCTCCACCTCGGTAGATGGCGAGTGATAGTTCAGGGGGGCGGAAGTGTCGGCGGCGCGGGGCGCCACCAGCGGACGGGCCGAGCCTCCTCTCCCAGCCAGCCGCTGTACGAGCTCATCGTTGATCATCAGGACTGCACAAACACAGAACTTCATGAGCATACGCACGCAGACAGGCACAGCGTCAATATGGTGAGTCAAAATGTCACATTTCTCACATTTCTGTGCTTGACCTCCTGGTTTTACACACTTCACTTCGATAATAAAGCAATCATTAATATTAATGAAATGATCATCTATCCTGCACGAAAGTGACTGTAAACTTCTACATTGATTGTAAACTACTATAAATTGTCTGAACCTTTGTGAAGTAAAAAAAAAATCCTAATATGCAATTTACCAGATAGTTTTAACCAAATGACTTTTGTGATTGGCGTCACGTGCAACACAGGGCATAGGGATCCCATCAAAGACAGCATGGCACTCAGCCCAGTTCGGCAAGTTATTGATGAAAAATGCTAAAAGAGCATCCCAAAATAGCTCTGAGTCCACTGAAGACAGGACCTTGGTATCACCAACATGAGAGATGAGAAAAAGTTCTAAGAGCTGCAGCTGCAATATTCTAGAACAAGTCCTTTGGAGTAAAAAGATACATTTTCTTTTTTTTCCAACATGTTAAGAAGGGAATAACAACACTTTGGTGTCGGTGAGTCACCAGCTTCTTTAAACTGCGTTGATGTTCACTCGGCCTTGGTCATTTGCCGAGTTTCTGGCTGACTTTCATGGGTTGTCGAAGGAAAAGGAGTTCATGTGTAGTCTGTGAACTACACATGATGTCTGCTACCTCGGCTGTCGTCTTCTCCCATTGTCCGCGACGGCAGAGCCATGCTCTGAGGGCGCGCTGGTGGGCTCATAGCGGTAGGACTGGTCCCAATCGGGCTTGATGGAGCATATGAGAAGTAATTTGTCCTTGGAGAAATCGGCGTCTTCTGTTGTGGAAAATCAGAAATGAATATTAAAAATCACACTGTGTGCAGTGTTTGAGGCACCGACACCATATATGCGCAGTTGTGTCTGTACTTATACCTTTGACTCTCTGCGTACCACCGGACTGTCCCTCCCCGTGTGATTCAGAGCAGACAGGGGCTCCAGGATGTTGGAGGGAACAAATCCTATCTGGTCGAAGCGATTCTGACACTTCCACCATCGCTTGGACGACTCTACTACCTAAAGAAAGGATGCCTCACATATCAGCTGTGCTTTGTGGCATTTTCCAAGAGTCTATGTGCTTTTACAGGTGAGTCACCACATATATCTCTAATCATGGCCGTTTACCTCCAGTGTTTCTCCTTGTAGCACAGAGAGCTCACTGCTGTTTCTTGCCACAAAGTCATAACTGCAGCAGTAAAATCTCTCGCCTTCTGGTGTGAGCCCATTGCCCTCTCTGAAATGAAAATGTAATTTTCAATCCTGCAATAGAATACATTTATGCATTTTTTTTCCCCAATATCACCGGACTTACACTTCATCTGTGCCTTGTGCTGTTCTTCGAGTTTGGTCCTGCAGAGTTTGCGCCTCCATCCTTTCCCTGAAAACATCCTGCTTGTGCTGCAACTCGATGGGATCCTCCAAAGGCTGGCCGGCGGAGTCATAGGCCCGAGGCTGCCATCCATCCAGGAAGACGGGTGAATATGGAGGAACGGCCACATTGAGGTGCGAACTGGGGGGGGGGGGGGGAAGAGGGGAAAGAGGGTCTGTGAGCTCAACATGAGACACTCTCAAAACAAGATTTATACACAGAGGCATAACACACACAGACCAGGATGAAGTCCAGTTGGAACCTAATGAAGTCCAGAGTTCCTTTTCCCCTTCGGTCAGATGCTCCTGGAGCAGTGAAACGGCACCTCTGGTCATAGCAGGAATAACCACTGTTGCAGCTAAGGCTGGCCCTCCAGTGGTTTTCATCATCTGTGAAAGAGAGGGTCACTATAGTCGGTACCACAGAGAGGAAAAACACAAAATCCATCAAAGGGAAAACTCACTAGTCTTAGAGGCACAAAGATGTGATGCAGCAGGTCTGGTGCATCAGGCTGTGAGATGGATGACTTGAGACGGTCCTAAATACACCGACAAATAGAATCATTTACATGGTTTCATCAAAATGAACAAAACAATCTTACAGAGTCATGCTGTGTTTGATTATGACCAGTGTAGCCTCACCAGCAGACTGAGGGAGTACTTGATTTTCTGAAAGAGATCCAAGAAGTCTCCTTCTGGTGGAGGAGAGGCTTTCACGGTCAACACATCATCTGCACACACAGGAGAGGAAAAAGGAAATACACATATGAAACGCTGGCACGTTGTTAACTCACCCCAGTCTCTGTTGCATTGCTTTTTCAAACTTGAGATACTTTCAGAATCAGAATCAGAATCAGAAATACTTTATTGATCCACATTGGACATTGGGTTTCATTACCGCTGCTCCAGCCAAGAATAGAAATATATCCAGGCCTAAAATTCTGCTGTCAGTGTCATTTGTGTCAAATGTTGTTTTTTTCAATCAGTAATAATTACGTCCATTAGCAGGGGTTTTAACACTTAATAGAAAATCAGATGAACAGAAGAGTAAAATAATGTCTTCCACTACTGATAATGACTCCATTAAGGTGTCGAGTCTTAGCTTGTTCAGCGAGCACTCTCCCGCAAGACCAAGTCAGTGGTGATGCCCATTGTGTTACTGCCTCCATGCATCTATTGCCTTCAGTCTAACCGAGGGTCACACCTGGGTTGTTTCGTCAGGCCAGCAGGGGGCAAACACGGATAAACCACAAACTCCCATTCACAACCACTGGCAATGTCCAGTGATGAATAAAACAGCGTGCCTGCGATTGAAAGATCAAGACTGGGATTCAAACCTTGTTGCCGTGGTCACTCCTTATCCTCTGTACATCAGCGAGAGACCCTTCATTTGTTCATTTTCATATAACTGGAAAGCCTCTTCGTGTCGGGTACAGTACATTGTAAAACCCAACGGATGAAAACTTTTGAAAAAACGTATATTTGAAAATCAGGTTATTCGATTTTATTTTTCCTTTTTCTTTTATTATGTTAGTTGTGAATTCCTGAATCTTGCGGAATGGACTTGGCCCCAGTTTCAATCACTTCTTTGACATCATCATCATCATCTGAGCTTGACAATGACACCAGTTCTAATTTATTTGAATTACCTTAGGGTGTTTTCCTTTTTTGTTTTTGGCAGTTGCTCCTAGTATTGAAAATAGTGAAACACTGCCAATGTTAAGCGTTTCCCAGCCTCTGCTCTCTCACCATCGTGGCCCGCCTTGTTCTTGCTCTTCCTGCTTCTCTTCTTCCTCCTTTGTTGGAGAACACTCTGGGCCTCTGCTGTCTGCTGCAGCCGTCCCATGAATCGCTCCATGTCGTCAATGCAGTGGTTCAGAATCTCCTGGCGAAGACACAAACTGTGTTTTATCCCCCTGTGCAACTTATTATTTCAATTCATTTCAATATGCGGATATTTTCAAAAGCAACAAGAAGTTGATGCCAACCTGAAAGGTAGCACATAGCTGTGCAATAGTTATAGTTAATAACCATGATCATGCTTATTCATTTTCAATATTTGAGATTGCGACAAAGGAGTATTGATTTATTTACAGTCTTATAAGTTGTTCATGTTTTCTTGACCAGAAGTGTAAAGCCACATCCACAAATCAAAATTAAATCTAAACAACAAAAGCTTTGCCACAGACAGCTTTCTCAGCAAACAAGATGACTGTTGTAAACTTCCCTGTGCAGTATTTGCTGCAGGTCTGGAGTCCAGAGTTGCAGAAGTACATCATAAGTATTGAGTTTCAAGAGGATTATACCTTGAGCTAAATCAAATCTCTTATTTCATATCTTTCAGCTGTGATTCCTTTTTTCATGATGTTTAAAAACAAAACAATAACCTCCAGCAGCTCTCTCTCTGCAGCCACTGATTCTACACTGCACGAGGGTTACTGCCATGAACTCGATGGGACAACATCCTCTCGCCAAGCTTTGCTGCAGTGGTTGTGATCACGGTTGAATTAAAAGATAACCCCACTGGCCCAAATATTCCGAGTACATATTTATACAAGAGTATCAAATTGAATCATGCTAGTGCATACCACTTCTCTCTCCGCACTCGGTTGAGATGTGTGATTTGAGTCCTCGTGGTGGGCGCCATTCTCTGAGCAGAGAGAGCAGACTTGAACATACATACAAAAAGCCTGCAGCACTAGGTTAGATAGTGTGCAGAGAGTGAAAAGAAATCTCGAGCACATGCGCACGTGTTCACACAAATCCGTCAGGTGAGTTTACCTTTGCCACAATCTGCGTAGGTGGGCAGGCCGCCGGGGAGAGGCTGCCCCCCCGGAGGTATCATGACCCGGACACCTGAGGGCTTTCTGGGGACCACCGGAGGAGGTTTTTTAGACATCTGTTGTGGAAGCAAACAACAAAATTAAGCATATACAGAAAAACTACAGGAAATAATGTTTAGGCACTAAAATACTTAAGCCTTTATATCAACGTTTTCTGTGACACCTAATTTCTGTTTGCTTAGTAGTTGTTCAGCCCTCTGTAATTACCAGGAAATTATCTCATTATCCGTTAATATGACTCATGCCTTGCATTCTTACATTGGTACATGGTTCTGTTCTTTCAACTGCAACATCTGCATATGAATTAATGTAATATCTGACTGATTTAAACACTCATCTCGACCGAATGCATTATATATCAGACACAAATGATGAAGAAGAGCTTGATTGTGCCACATTCCACAAGCCAGTGGTAGGAACGCAGAGTATTCTGTATGCACACTTGCATGTTCCTGCATTTAAGTGATGGATACATACGACAGGCAAAACCACTGTCACCAGGTGCTTGGTATGCAGATGACACAACCACAAAAAACTTGAGAGGGACACCGTTGTTTAAGTTGAAAATGAAAAACCACACGTCTGCGCTGTGCAAACACATTCCGGCTCTTGTCGTCATTTTCCTCTTGTAATATTTTCCCTTCCGACGTACTGATGGAGCAGTGAATAGTGCATACGTGTTTTCAAGCATTAGCAAATTCTTACAGTATTAAAGGCAGAAAGTTCTTTATGCAAAAAAAGGATTTTAAAGTTTTCATGTGTGAAGATGAAGTTAAGCCTCTTGAAAAGTCTCCACATCACGGACATCAAGTTGCTGTCCTTTATATGACAGGTGCACCCGCCCCCTCTTTTTCTCTCACGCACACACACACCTTAACACAGTTTACACTAAGTTAAGACTTGAAATCTCGATTGATCACTGTACCTTTTGGTGCGGTCTGAGCTCAAATCCAAGGCACAGAAACCAATCCTCGTGCTTAGTTGTATGTGCACTGAGCTTAGCTGTTTACATGGGCACGTCCCACCTTCTTGAGATATGCAGAAACAAGAAAAACAAGTCTGGCTTTCCTTACGCAGTTAATCTGTGCTGCTTCCACTGTCTGACGCACTCAAACCTGCACCTGCCCCGTCCCTCCCATTCTTCTCTCTGCATCTCTGCGAGGCCTCTTCTTCCTGTGACCTCGGACAGGCTTTTTTTTTTTACCTGCAACCGCCTGTGGATTGTGCCAAGAGGCTGATGCTATCTGCGACACATGCCAATGCAGAAATGGAATGCACTGTTCTTCGAGCTCGGCACTATACACTTACGTCATATTTCACTGGAGACTATAATTACAAATAGGTGAAAACTATGGAGAAGAATAAAGGAGAATAAAAACAAAATTAATAATTTAATTGCAATTTATTCTTTGGATTTTCCTCAAAGGAGAAATGACATTAGCAATGCCATCTCAGATAATTCAACACTTTGCAACTCGTGCTTAAAAAGGTGCTATTTAATTAAAGTTTCAAATTCAATCTGGAAAAATCTGAAATCAGAGGAAAAGGGTTTTGACTGTGAAACTTTTCATCACTTTCGAATCTGATAAAGTGAAGTGAATGAATTGTTGGTATTGTATTGGTTCAAATAAATGACTAGTTTAGTGGATGTAGCGGATGAATCTTTGTTGTGAATTTTTGCAGCCCCGGGTTTACTGTGGGTGAGGGACTATTCTGCACAATGACAATTTGTAGCAGGTATAGGACATCGCAGAGGGGAAACTGAGGGGTTGTTGAGGGTGATGGCAGGGGAAGGAGAGAGGGTCAGCTGTCTTCATTTTTTGGGTTCAGCTGTTACTTGGACGATTCTGCGGGTATTGACTGTACATCAATAATATACATATGGACGGAGACCTTTCTCTGTTTCTGGCCCAATGAGCCAAGTGGTCTGCCAAATTCTTTCTGTCTTTCAACTCACATTTTAAAAAGCTGTGATGCAATTAAGCAGCTACTATCAGTTTGATTTGTAGATGGACAGTTGTGATACACAGTACATCCCAACAGCAGGGGTGACGGCTGGTCCAGTGACGTACACAGTGGACGCACCCATCGCTGTCCTTTCCTTTAATTGAGGGGAACAGCAGTTAAAACATTATTTTTTTTTGCAAACGTGAAATTGAGGGAAGAAATCAGGACCACAACTGGGGACTCGTGTTCCAGATGTATCTTGGTGTTCTCTCTCCAAGCGTCCAATGTGTTGTATGGATTTCTGACTATAATCAGGAATTGCCTCTGTCACTTTGAAAGCTCTCGAAATGTTGACTGTAAAACATCTGGTCTGCCACAGGAACCAGGAGACATGAGCAGCAATTTGAATGCATGTGTGAATTGGAATCATAGCACATTATTTCCACTAGAGGGAGCAGAGACCTCCCAAACGTTCTGTCAGCAGGTGGTTGAGAGACAGTGAAATGTACTGACTGGTATCTCTCAGCTGTGTGGCCCCAGCCGCTTGTTTTTTCATGCCAGTATCATGCAGCATAATTTAACTCCAGGAAGCTTCCCTGAGCCAGTGCGACTGCTTTGCAGTACTTTATTTTATTTCTTTTTCCGAGGGCAATTTTTATTTTTGTATCTCTATGTCCCATGGCTTGGGCTAATGGAAGAAAAATCCAGTATATATTTATCAGCTGTTATAATGTTTTCTGTGCTTGTGTTTGGCTTCATTATACAGCCACACGGCGGATGTGCTGCTGACACAGTCAGTTTCCAGTTTGGCATTTATAATTGTCTTGTCAAAGAGACTCGCAATTGGCAACACATATAGAGGTTTACATGCTTTATGCTGTACAGTCATAATTTTCACATTCATAAAGATTGATGAGTTTAGACTTGATTAAAGTGATGCCTCCAAACGGAGCTTTTTAATTTGACAGCTACTTTGCAGATTACGATTCTATAAAATGATTTCATGTATATAGGCCTAATTTAAGATTTGTGTATTTTAATGGCATGTAACATTTCCATCCACTTGGATTACACAGATTTAACATAAACAAACTAATAATAATGTAATAATGATGATGTAAATAATAATTTCAAACTAATTGGCTTCATAAATACTGGATACATATTTCATTACATTCGTTCATTTCGCGGACGCTTTTTTTTGTCCAAAGCACACACACACATAAACTTGGTTCTTACGAATGTGGAACAAATTGGATTTATTGATTCTAAACACATAAATCGTGCTATAGTGTAATTAATACACGTTGGGATTATCAAATCTATTACAGAAATGCCTGTTTTACTTGTTTAATTTATGTTTGACAGACAAACATGCATCACAGATTGTGTTCGTGTTGAATCAGTGTAATCCAGATGGAGGGGAACTTTATGTGCAATTAAAAAACATCAATCTGGCCTAATATTTTGTCCATTCCGTGGCTAAAGTAATCCGTTTTTTAACTTGTCTTATATATATATATATATATATATATATATATATATATATATATATATGCATGCACTTAGTTTATTTCATCTGCTGTTTGTTTTTTTATTGTCTTCGTTTTATTTATATGGTATTTTTTTTATTTTCATTATAAATACTCTGTAAATTGCAATGTAGGGCTACATATCTTTGCTGCTTTCCCGTAGGCTGCAGGATAAGGGCAGGACGCGTGTGTGTGTGTGTGAGAGAGAGAGAGAGAGTGTGTGTGTGTGTGTGTGTGGGTGTGTGTGTGTGTGTGTGAGAGAGAGAGAGAGAGAGAGAGAGAGAGAGTGTGTGTGTGTGTGTGTGTGTGTGAGAGTGTGTGAGAGAGTGTGTGTGTGTGTGTGTGTGTGTGAGAGAGAGAGAGAGAGAGAGAGAGAGAGAGAGAGTGTGTGTGTGTGTGTGTGTGTGTGTGAGAGTGTGTGAGAGAGTGTGTGTGTGTGTGTGAGTGAGTGTGTGAGTGAGTGAGTGAGTAAGTGAGTGAGAGAGAGAGAGAGAGTGAGAGAGAGAGAGAGAGAGACCGTTCTGGGGAAGGGCAGGTCGGCCCCTCCAGTTCTCCTATTGGCTGCAGGCGCAGTGAACGTCTCCTTGGCCTCTTCTTGGACTCGGGGGTCGACGCCGTCCGTTCCGACGCAACAAGCGTGGCCACGGCCAGTCGTCACCAGCACCTGGACGAGCCTCGGTCTCTCTTCTAGATGCACGAGGCCGCGAATGGTACCAAAACCCCAAAAAGGAAGTTCAGAGTCCGAGTGTAAAAGTAGCCTTGTCCTGAGACGCAGCCAGCACCAGGAGCTGCTGGAAACTCGACTCCTCCGTGGGAGCGCGCTGTCAGCATGGTATGTCCACATCACCGCCGCGCTGATCTGCCTTCACAAGTGGACGATCACGCATGTCTGTCACTGAGTGATTCTCTGAATCACTCAGTGACTTTGCTTGTCCCGTTGTTCTCTCCCGTGGCATGTGTCGTGTTCACGGGTTGTTTAACTACACACCAGACTCCTTGGCCAGGTCCTCGGAGCGGGCGTGAGGGCGCCTCAAGGATAATCTGCCCTCTGCAGCTGATTGTCTGTGCGTTGTGCTCACAGCAGTGGCCTATGGATCACATGCAGCTCAACATGGCCACCGGCTGATAGGTATCAGGACTTATCTCCCAGTGAACATGTGTCTTTTCAGAGGCCGCCAACAACAACAACAACAACAACAACGACGACAACGACAACAACAACAACCGTCGACATCCGTCTGTCCGTCCACTGAGGCCATTGTGTCATATAGAAATGCAGATCCCACAAACCTCAAAGTCCTCCTGGTTTTAATCGGGGCCATGATGAAGAAGCTACATGACAACAGTTGTGACCCGATGTTCAAGTTGACACCCTCAAATTACAGCCGGAAGCCTTTTTAACACAGTATGACTTGAGTACAGAGTCGGGACGACAGGAATGTGCAGCTGTCCGCAAACATCCACACTGCTCCGTCGCCTGTTTGTCTCCCAAAAATGCATTTCACATGGCAACAAAGTGCAGTAGACGATGCTGTATGTGGAGTTATTTAATCCTATAGGCTCCGACAGGCACCAGCCACACTGGAGCGGGCAAAAAATGAGTATGATCGACGGCTACTCTGGTTATACAATACCATGAATTGTATGTCAGCTTTGGGAACAGTATTGGGTGTGTATTAGCTAATGTGTACCCGTGTAGGGTGTTGGCCCCTTTTCCTTTGGTCAAATGCAGGCTGAGATAAAGTCCAGCACTGAAAAGGTGGAGAGGCAGGTGGAGAGAGTGAACAAACAAACAGCTGATCATTCTGCAGCTTCTCCAGACGTTGTGCCACAGCTGGGATTTACTTCGTCCTTGGAATAGTATTCTGCCTCTGTTTTGCCCTTGGTAATCCACCATGTTATTTTGTGGCCACGTGTCATTTATGTGATGTTTTGCACGGCGTTTCATCCCTTTTTCCGCTCACATGCAAGTTCTGCCATCTGATCTCCGACCTGTGGCAGCCTGCTTCGAAGGGAAGTTAGGAAAAAGTATTGGAAAGTTGCTTAGCGGCCCCATGAGTGCGATTGTTTACTTTACTCTTTAAGTTTGGCGTGTTGCTGAAATGTCACTCGGTCCTGAACAGGCAGATTGCCAAAGATACATTTATAAAAAGATTGAGGGGAAAAAATTACTCTGCCTCCATTTCAAACATGTCGACATGTATGAAAGGGGCGTTATTCTGGCTATTTGTGGCTGGTTGTGTCTGTAAACAGAACATGTGCCGTTTGAGACATTAACCCTCATAATGTGTCGACATATGGAATAAGGCCTTCAGCATACTGATTATGTGTGACAATCATTTATTCCCACGTCAGTCTAGTATTAGAATGTCTGTGTCGCTTCTCTTCAATACTCCGCTGTTACTGTAATGGACTCTTAAACATTTTTTAGGAAGATAATTGAGATGCAATGTTGCAACATAGGCTGACAGTAATGTGTGTGTAACTCAGTAACTGTCCAGCTTGTTCAAGGCGTTTTGTGTTTTGATCCTGGCTGCAAAGAAAATCTTGAATGAAGGATGTGGAATTTGTCTTTGTGGGGCTCTAAGTCTTTGCACAGGGGGATACATTTGTCTACAAACCACACTGAGGTAACAGGAAATAGCAATCAATCCAGGTTGTAATGGAATCCACTACAACAGCAAACACTAAGTTTGGTTTTCGCACCATTGGTGATATGAAGCTATGTATTTAAAATAATAATAATGAGTTCAAGAGGGATTAGTACGCAGGTTTAGCTGCTGCATGCTTCTGTGCATTAACTACTGTTCATGAAGTCAAACGTTGTGTGTGTGTGTGTGTGCTCACGTGTGTGCCCTGTGATGCAAGAAGATAATTTAAGCTTCTCCAAGAGAAGGGAGGAACACAGTAGTTATTTTGTCAAAGACTGCAGCGCAGCAGCCCAGATGTGAAGAATAAGCATGAGGGACTTTTCCACTTCTTTTTGAAGATGTGTTAAAAGTTTAACGCGAGTGTGTGAGTCCTCACAGCTTCAGGAAGAGTGGAAATAAATGTTAAATACAACGTCCTCTCCCTTTAAAACAAATCTGTTTTCCTGCAAGTTATCTTTTTTTCCCCACTAAACAACAAGGAGACCCCGACGCAGGCTTGCTGAATTGTTTTTGAAATATCACAATGTTAAGAGACACTGAAATATCCAAACTCTGTCTACATTTATGCACAATGGCAACATTTAGATTTTAGGATTAGGTTGTAGACAATAAGTGACAATGATATAAAAAGGTCATTCATAAGTTCCCAGGGCCTAAGGTGATGTTTTCAAGGTGTTTTTTTTTTTTTGCTTGACCCACAACTGTTGAACTCGTGAGAAGAGAAGCAAAGCCTCACGTTTGAACTAGTCAATCTTTTGTTTATTTGCTCAATGAATAACTTGTTCCATTACTTGATGGTCAAAACTCGAGGCGCGCTTCATTGTGCTATCACTGTTTATCAAGCTGTTGAAATTGACCCTAATAAATCAATCCTCTTGCCTTGGTAGCAAGTATATCCAACACGTGGTCAGTGTGTCTCAGTGCCACCCACAGTGACAACCAATGCAGAGTTAACACTGCCCAGTGGATTCCCACTCTCTCTCTCTCTCCTACCCACATGTCACTGAGAGCCTCACCCCCAGTGGGCCGCTGCTCTCGCTTCCCCTCCTCCTTTGTTTACTTGTGCATGTTTCCGTCACTCGCTCACACTCGCCTGTGTACGTGTGAATGCCGACATAGTTCTGAAATCACCTGCACTTTCTGGCCATGTGTCTTGACCAGCCACGGTTCTTCTCTGGGGGTCACGCGCCTCCTGTAATTTTCCATTCTCATCGCAGGCACATAGGAATGATCAAGCTGGGTCATGTTCTAAAGCCAGTCTGGCTCTTGCCGAGTCATTTTGGGATCCGGCCCATTCAGCGTAGCCAAGTTGGTTAGCAAGCGCATGTGGTTTGCTCACCTGACTGTTTCTTGCTATTGCCACATTTGCAAATTCAAAGTAATGTCTATCATATCTCCACCCCTTCAAAGACGTCCTGGACCGCTCTGCCATTTTTTTGTCCCCTCTCCTCCTGCATGAACTCGAGCCGAAGTCACGGTCACGTCACGGGAGATCAGACGAGTGTTGCTCCATGAAAAGGGATGTTGGATTTGTTGGATTAACTTAAAAGTAATGCAAGTAATGAGATAGTAGTTTGATTTGTAACTGTAATGATTACTGTAGCCATAACAGTAATGCCTCACATTACTGCTTTACAGAAAAATGTAATGTACTGATTACATTAACGCTTGACTTTGTAATGTGTTACACCCAACACTGGTTAAATAGCAGGGAATTCAGACAATTAATTTTATTTATTTGGATTTTAGATGATTCAACCCTTGACTGTGCAAAACTTACTATAGTTCACATCGTTACTGACAACACATTTTCCATCGTTGCTAACGTTACTTTAAGGTTTCACTACTGGTTGATTTGGTTACAGCTGTGATCACTGGTGGAAGCAGCAAGTGGGGAAAAATCACGATGATTTGTAGATGCATGTCTGATGAACAATCGCAACGCAAACCAAATACACATGTGAATGGTGTTTTCTTCTCTCTCCGTCTTAATGACAAGACGGAAAAGCCTTCTCTGGAAGGCAACGAGGACCGAGCCTGGCTGGGTGAGGGCCAGTCCGAATCCCAGCTCACAACAGGTCCAGAGGAAGTGGAGGAAAATGGTGGAGACCGGCCCGCGTGGGACTCTAAGATCCAGTACGTGTTGGCCCAGGTGGGGTTCAGTGTGGGCCTGGGGAATGTGTGGAGGTTCCCGTACCTTTGCCACCAAAATGGAGGAGGTGAGTGGCTTTAAAGAAAGAGCTGTAAAATACAACCGAGTGGTTTAGACTGATTGTCACAGGAGCTGTCTTGACACTAGTAGCAGCGGTTTAGAAACCTGCAGAACAAACACATAATGGTAGAAAAGAAACTGTTGTGTGTAAAGTAATTCATTTATATCCTGTTTTTTAACCTGTCTTTCCTTCCTTCAATCCTCCCAGGATCCTTCATGTTATTGTATGTTTTTCTTCTCCTGATTGTGGGAGTTCCACTGTTTTTCATGGAGCTGGCAGCTGGCCAGTGCATTCGACAGGGCAGCATCGGTGTGTGGAAGCACATCTCCCCAAAGCTGGCAGGCATCGGCTACTCCAGCTGCATGGTGAGAATTCTTAGTGGGGTTTCGTATTTACTCTCTGCCCCCCCCCCCCCCCCCCTTCAGTTTGAAATTGAACAATTCATGAATGTCTGTCAAGTTGTACTCAGGATCGTTTGTTAATTGCATTAAAATAAAAGCCAAGATGGAGGGGCAATAGAAGCTATTCTTTGTCCCTTGTCCTAAGAAGCTGATGTTTATATACAGTCTATGATGTTTGCACGTATCTGTAAAATTATTACTCATAACTCATAGTATCTCCGCTTGGATGCTGTGGCTTGGTAACTGGCTGGCTTATGTTTCATTTCCGGGGGCCTTTCAACACATAAATGTCTTCCTCCATTTGTCCCATGTGTGTCACTTTCTGTCCACAGCTCTTTCTTTTGATTACAAGCCACACTGCGTGAGTTCCCAAGAGAGGAACGATGGTGAAATCTTGCAGTGCTGTAATGCGAGACGGCCCCGCGGGCTGTGGTGCCGTTACATAAACATTTCCTATAGAAACGAGACAAGGCAAACACAGACGGGACAAGAACTTTCTGTGCATTTGAAGCACACAGACGCATACTTGTGCGCTGAGTCGGCGAGTCGAGTTTATTTTCTCGAAAAAAGCCTCGTTGCTCCTTTAGTTCCCAATGAATGACACTCACATTTTAAGTACACATACATTTCCTCATACAAGATTCAACAGGATTACAATAACTTCCTAACTTGTAGGGCACGAATGCATTAAACACAACATCACATTCAAGCTAAATCCCATCTCAGGTGATTTGAGATTTGCTGTTCTCCTCTCGAGAAACTGTTGTTTGACCTTGAAAGAAGTTTTCACAGAATGTACAATATACAAGTCGGCACATTCTGTTGCCTACCGTATATCTCAAGGGCTTGCAGTGCAAATATTGATAATTCGTTTGGCAAATCATTCATAAACCCTTTCTTCTCCAGGTCTGTTTTTACGTGGCTCTTTACTACAATGTCATCATTGCATGGAGCCTGTTCTACCTGGGTAATTCTTTTCAGTATCCTCTGCCGTGGGAGCAGTGTCCAATCGATGTAACCACTAATGACACAGGTACGCACGTAACGATGAATTAAAAACACAGTTAGAAGTCCCATAGATGCCAGCAAATAGTCAAAGTCTTGTCTGTCCTCAATCAACAGTGAAAGAATGTGCGGGCAGCTCCCCGACGTCATACTTCTGGTTCCGGAAAGCCCTCAACATCACGAACTCCATCCAAGAGTCCGGAGAGTTGAACTCCATCATGACGGGCTGTTTACTGGCTGCTTGGACAATTGTCTCTTTGGCTATGATCAAGGGCATCAAGTCTTCTGCAAAGGTAACTTCAAGTCTCTTCTACGTTTCACCTCTGCATGTCAACAACCCGTACAAACGTCTGGTAAATATGGTTAAGATAAGGCCACAAACTGATTCAACATGGTAATCAGTGAGCTTTAGACGTGCTGACAGGCAGATTTTTGTTCTTGCACAGAAATCATCCTCACATCTTTTCCCCCCCAAATCTCAGGTGATGTACTTTTCCACAGTCTTTCCCTATGTGGTGCTCTTCATTTTCCTCATCAGAGGGTTGATGTTGGACGGCGCGATTGAAGGAATCACATATATGTTTTATCCCAAAGTAAGCACTGGTTTTCATCACGTCATTTACATCATGTTTGTGTTGTCCTCTTTGCCTTTTTCCATATTTTGTTTCTTAATGTTCAAGTTAAAAACATTTCTTTCAGCTGGAAATCTGGGCTAATGTGCAGGTGTGGCGACAGGCTGCCACACAGGTCTTCTTTGCACTCGGTCTGGGCTACGGCTCTGTTATCGCATATTCCTCCTACAATCCATACCACAACAACTGCCACAGGGACGCGCTGATGGTCTCTGGCATCAACTTCATGACGTCTGTGCTGGCCTCGCTGGTGGTTTTTGTTGTGCTGGGTTTCCGCGCCAAGAACATTGCTCTGCGCTGCGTGGCTAAGTAAGGGTGTGTGTGTGTGTGTGTGTGTGTGTGTGCGTATTAACTTCCCATGGTCCATTATTAGCAACATATTTTGTTGAACTGCATTTACAAAAGCCTGTCAGTATGGTCTATGAAAAGGCAGCATACTAAAAATGACAAAAAGTTATTAAAAGCACTTTATTTTAGCTGTTAATAGACAGAAAAATGACATCTAGTTTTTGCAAATGATTGTTCAAAGCAATCACTTAAATCCAGGATATCAGGATTGATGACATTTTTTCATATTGTATTTTCTTCTTTTTAACATCTTCCAGTAATCTTGATCTACTAAGCTCATCAGATGGATCTGACCAGCACTGGTGGCCTTGGTTCAACATGTCAGACCCCAGCTCTGTGTCCATAGCGGAGTACAGAGAGTGGTACGGTCACTACAGCTCCATGGCCGGCTCTAACATCACTGACTGCAGTCTGGAGGAGGAGATGAATAAGGTGAGGGGTCATTGAACAGATCCCTGCGGCTTTGTTGAATAGTAGAGAGCCAGGACTGATGGACTATCATGCAGAGGGCTAAAGTCTGAGAGACCCCACATGTCTAAATAGCTGATGTGAAGACACAGACTGACTGATTAAATTCAATATACATTTGTGTTCATCTATGTTGGAAGAAGATGTAAGAGTTCCTTCATGAGGTGCTGACACAGGCTTGCTTAAAAAAAAAAACAATAAAAAAAAAACACAGAAGCTCAACCAGAGTTATACATTTCAATAACATAGTATAGGTAGAGTGCTGCGTTTCCCAGGACCCCGGAAGAATCTGGGAGGCGCCGTAAAATATCCAGTCGACAGGAGGAAGAAAAAACGTGACACCGTATCTAGTAGGCCCCCGGGAAAGATGGTAGCAAGCTGTGACAGAGTTAGTGAAAGGGGAAACTAAAGAAACAGAGGAAGAGGCACTAATGGCATCGTTATGGTATCTCACAGTGTTTATGTTATCACAAAGTTCTAGGCTAGGCTTTTTTTTTTTTTTTTAAAAAGAGGCATAGGATGAGGACATTTTTGTTCTGACAAGCGTTAGAGGGACACAAACTGACACATGATCAGTTTTTGCATAGCATACAATTGGAAATACCAATCCCATGTCACATACTTTCACTGTATCTCCTGGTGTGCATGAAGCCCCTGAATTATTATTTTTTAGACTTTTTCTCACTGTCTTCTCTTGTCTTTGTGTGAGCGCAGGGCATTGAGGGGACGGGCCTGGCATTCATAGCATTCACTGAGGTGATGGCCTTCTTCCCAGCCAGCCCCTTCTGGTCCACATTGTTTTTCCTAATGCTGCTCAACCTGGGCCTGAGCACCATGTTTGGGACCATGCAGGGAATCCTCACACCGCTTATGGACAATTTCAGCTTTTTGGGGCGCCACAGGACTTTGCTCACTGGTAATAGCTGCACGCAAAAAACTAACACGTGTTTAAACATTGCTCTGCATAACAGGCATTTCGAGTTTTTGAATTAGTTAAACTCATCTGCAGGAATCTATGATAACATCTGAGACTTATACAGTTTAAATGTCAAATATTTGTCCTGGGCAGAACTTTTTTTTAATGTCTGACAACAAATATTGCCTGTTTGCAGTTATTGCACATTTTTATAAGCTGTCAGTAAAAAGGCCTGGGGCAGCTAATATGGTACCCACTCTTGATTATATCAAAAATAGAAGATATTCAATCTTAAGTCAAAGACCAGGATCACTGGTCTTTGAGATTTAGACATCAAAAATTAAGAAAAGCGCTTTGTTTCTGATAGTACAGTCATATATATATGTCAGATAAATATAACATGTTATGCACCCTTTCTACTTTCTCACACTGTCCACACCCTCATTTGTTTTTCAGTGTCCAGCTGCGCTTTGGGCGCCTTGATAGGACTGTTGTTCACCCAGCGCTCGGGCAACTATTTTGTGACTATGTTTGACGACTACTCTGCAACCCTCCCGTTGGTCATTGTGGTCATTTTTGAAACCATTAGCGTGGCGTGGGTTTATGGAACTGATCGGTGAGAAACTAAATGTCTGACAGGTTTCACTATTAAAGCTTTTTGTAATTGTTTTATCGTCTGCGCCGTTTCATGGTCTTTATTTTCTGTTATTTTGAAAAGATCCTTCTAATATTCATATTTTCCCACACTGCAGCTTCCTGGATGATATTGAAGTCATGCTCAAGTGGCGCCCTCCAGTGGTGTACAAATACCTCTGGAAATATGTCTGTTTACTGGCAATGGTTGGTCTTCTGGCGGCCAGTTTGCTGCGCATGGTCTTCAAAAGTCCCACATACACTGCCTGGAATCAAAGCACAGTAAGATGTTCGACAGCAGCCCTTTGTGCCCTGACACAGAAGAATACAGACTCAAAATAGCATGTAATAGTTTACAGTAATATGTGACAGATTTACCATGACACTTCTCTATTTATTCTCCCAACTGAGCGTAATAATGTGAAAAGTTTCATTTGTTTCAGCCTGTAAATCTGCGGAAGCCGGCTGTATGTTGTAGTATCATCTTCACTTGTAGATGTACATTCAGCATGTCTGGATGTGTGATTATCTTCGTTTAAAGTACTGAATAAACATCCTTAGCTTCTATTATTTATTGAAATGCTAGCATAGCTGCTAAAAAATGAATTTTTCCTCTACAAGCAAAGGGAAATCTCTAATGTCCTTTAAATAATGGTCTCTAACAAAATAGCTGAACTAATTTGAACTGTGCGAAAAGCCTCTGTCTTTGATACGCTCTGTCCCTTGTTCTCTTCAGGCGTCTGAGATGACTCTCGAGTACCCTGGCTGGGCCCTGGCTATGATCGTCACTCTCATTCTCCTTGCCAGCTTGCCCGTGCCCATTGGCTACATCCATTACACGTGGAAAAACCGCAGGGTCCCTAACTCTCTCTCCAGCGAGGGAGGCGGCCAGGAGATGCACCGCGAGTTGTACACCAAGTGCGGCTCCGCTGAGCAGCCGGATTCCGGCGCCCACCAACGAGTCCCCCACGAAGAAGACGAGGCTCATCCCAGGACTGCCTTCTTGCCAATGGGCAGCGAACACTACCGGCTCCTGCCCCAGCAGGAGGACGAGGACGAGGACGAGGAGCAAGACACGGGAGTGTGAGCGCAGCTGAAGGAGGGTCCTTGTTTGATGGTGAACGAAAACAAAATGTGGATCCTCGGAGAGCCCGTTAGCGAGACCCTGCAAGAGAGAGATGGCAAAGTGGAGGGGGGACAGTCATAGATGTTATTTATCCGAGGATGAGTCTCTGGGTTCATCCAAAAGACTCATCCTGTTCAAGCAAGCTCTATATTGCTGACGAGCCAAAGTTGTTTTTAACTATTTATATTGATAAAGTCACATTAGCAGTCCATTTAAAAGCTTTTTAGATTCTATAGTTATGAAATGATGACCTCAGCTCCTCCTCCTACATCCCTCCATTCAGTGAAAATGATGATGATGATGATGATGATGATGATGATGATGATGATGATGATGATGATGATGTGTATGGGTTTGAACGAAAACATTCTACCATAAGAAACTGTGACGTGTGTGTGTGTGTTCTGAATCAGTTTGAATGTAAAATGAGAGATGTCAGTTAAATAAGTTTTATTTTACTATATATTGATATCATTTTACCTCATAAAAGCACAGTGATGGTTTTTTTTTCTTACCTGTGTTCACTCGGTGTTGAGTGTAGCAGTAGTGTTGTACTTAGTTGAGGACTTCAATAAACCTCTAGATGGCAGTAACCTCGTGACTTGTGCCCTTACTGTGATTCACACAGCTTCACTCAAACACCTTTAAAAGATCCCCCCCAAAATGTTTATTTTTATTTTTTTAGTTATAGACTAAATTGAATGTTGGTGAAAGATTTTTCTTCATAAAACTGCCAGCCATTGTGGTTTTGAAGTGAATTTAGAAATAAATACATTTCAACATAATTCTAATTCTTACTTATTTTCCTTGAAGTCCCAAACCTTCCTCAGGCACCAGGTCTATTTCTAATTGTATCTGTGAGACTAAGTTGACTTTAAAGGGAAGTTCCAACATTTTATGAAGTCGCTATAGGACAGTGAACCACTTCAATTATAAGAGGTGCCTGTTTTCGCCGACACCACTTCTGCTGGGCAGTGTTGATCAAGTTCACTTGGACCTTCACTATCACAGTCTGAAGTTTTGCTGGGAAGGGAGACGTAAAATAACATGTTTGCCATTTTGCCAGTAACGGTGCAGTTTGAGTTATTTTTTCACTGTGAAGTTCTTATCCTTATAATATTCTTATAGAAGTGTTTGTTTGGTGTTTCATTGATATCATGTTGGATGTTTTATTATAAATCACTTAAACAGGAATAATCACAATTAGGGAGTTTATGAAATGACTGAGAAAAACATTGTTTAAGACAAGATTATGACAATGGTTGAACTGTTGAAGGGGAAAATTGGACCACTTATGCCACAACAGGAAAAGAATCATCACCAAGCCCTGAAGTAAGTATGTCTGGTAACATCTTCCAACTTCCACTTGTATCAAATTGTATCGTTGTGATAACTATTTCTATATATTATTGGTCATAGTTTTAGACTTGGCACAAGCAGCTTGAATATTCAATATTCAACTCCGCTGTCCATACTTCAATTTGAGACTACTCCTTATCAGCAGAGACCAAAAAGCTGAATGATCTTTTCTTTCTTATTTTACAGTGAAATTGAAAGGCCTGTCAGAGAGAGAGAGAGAGGGGGGAGAGGGAGGTGGTGGTGGGGGGGGGGGGGGGCTGTGCGCGCTCGGGCAGGACAGAAGGGCGCGCGGGACATCAGCACACCGGCCGGGTCAAGGAGCTGCAAGGATGGAGATCCGACCAGACAGGTTTAAGGCGGCCGCGGGCAAAACTCTGGGGAAAATTCACAGGTACACACCGAATGCAAATAGTCCCGAGCCCACCTCTGACTTGTCCCCCTCTGGTTTTCACGCGTTTTTGTTGAGGATGTAGTTCTGTTCTGCGGGGACATCGCAGCTCGATGCTGCCCGTCGTCTCTCCTCCGACCCGCGGCCACCGTCCAGCCGAGGAAAAGTTTGTTCTTGATCGATTTGAAGTGCAGGGCAGAGAGGCGACGGTCGGATGTGGGCAGCAGATCGTGCAGGTTCAGCGGCCGCGTCCAGCTGTGCGCACGGCGCAGGGCTGGGTTGGCGCAGACGGGCTGGAAATGCGGCGCGTGAAGGGCGCAGATCTTTGTTCTATTCGCTTTTTGGAATTGATGAAAGTGCAGAGAACTCGTGTGGGATCGGAGGCTTTTGTGGTTGTTGTTGTTCGTGGTTGGTTTGATGCTTTTAACAATTTTCTCCTAAAAATCACGAATCGTGCTTTTATCTGTGAAACTCGTTTAATTCTGTTTGTTTCTTAGTTAGTTCGTTTCTTCTTGTCAGGTCTGGCCCAGCTCAAAGTGGATTGATCGTATTGGTGTTTCAGAGACTGGAGGGAAGTGGTTACATAATGTTTCTATGCGTTATTGGCACGACCTGGCTGAATGAGAGGTGCCAAAGTCCTATCTATCTATCTATCTATCCATCTATAATATTAAGGTGATTGAGTGTTTTAACAATTCAAGGAAATTCAACAACAAACAGTCTGTCTCTGATTAATGAACCCTGAAATCTCAGGCCATTATTTATAAAGGATAATACCAAGAAACTGAGATCACCAAATGAGACCAAAAAAAAACCCCCCAACATGATTCAATTCAATTCAAACAACTTTATTTGTGTAAAAGCATAACTAGTTCCTAATTGATAAATAGAGTTATGTGGATAATAATCATTGTGTTGTATTGAGCTGAAATGATTGGACAGTCAGAAACTTTCAATTTTCAATTAACTGTTTTGTCAATCATTTTTCAAGCAAAAATATCAAACATTAGCCAAGCGATGTTTGATATTCACTTCAGTTCAATTTAAAATACTTTATCCCCCCTTTGGCGGTCTGGGACAAGTATCTTTTCAAACAAATGTACAAAAAAAGATTAGAAAGAGTTGAAATATACAGGGATATATAACGGTGATGTTAAAAAGCAGATGTCAAGAAGTGATTTTTATCAGTCTATAAATGAGGCAAACGTACCATTTTTGTACAATAGCCCTTCACAACTATGATGGTTTGTGGGAGAAACGCTTGTTAGTTGTGAGGTTTTGCTGCAATATTCTTTTTTCCTCTTATAGGAAATATATCTTTGAGTTGTGAGCTGCTGCTTGGACAAAATAAGATGTTACTGGGGACTAATAGAATCTACTAATTCTAATAATTGTCTTTAATTGTGAATGTGATCAAGTGCTGGATACAGGTAAATACATTGCATATTGCTATGCAAAAGTTGCAACACAGATTGGTGTGCAAACAATATTTCATTAGAAAAGAGATTAAAAGACACTGATAGAACCTCATGCAATAACCACTGCTTTAAGCTTTCGCTCGCAGGATTTGAGGTAGCAACCAAACGTATAAATCCCGTCCTGAAATAGCCTGTTTTTCAGTCCAGCTGTCGAGCCACGCAAATCCCCGAACTCTCCCCTCCCACTCACTCCATCCCAGCCCATGTCACTTCCTCCAGCCAGCCGCTCCCTCCCTCCATCCTGCATCCTCCATCCATCCATCCATCCATTGAGAAACCAGCACGGACAACTTTCTGCCAATCATGGTCTCCCAGATTAACAGACATGCAAATCTCAGGCTTCTTCCTCTCTTATACTGGTCATGAGCCATGCGTGTGCACGGATGCTATGAGAGATGCCATGTATCAGATTGGATTCAGATTGGTTGTAGTTCCTCAGCTTAGCTATACAGAACTCTGGTAAAAGTGTAAAGTATACAAGCAATGGTTTTAAAGGAAAATGTTTAAGAAAATATGTGACGCAGAGAACGTTCCCTGCACAGTGTGAATATATGAGTGTGTCTGTGTGCAATCTCACCATCTCACAGACAAAACCTTGATCCCTCCTGATGAAAGCAGCCAGGGGTCCATCTATTATTTAGACCTTTTTCTCCATCAGAATGCTTCTCCTGTTTCTATATTAAACTCCACTAGGTAAGCATAAATTCCAGCACTGTAGGTCGAGCGCACTCTACGTCACTCCTCTGAATATTTCACTCTTTTTATATCTTTAAACATTACTTTGAATAAATGCCCAAATATCGTCTATTCATCTCCTCGAACTGGAAACTGTACTCCAGCTCAAAAACAGATTCATTCTACAACTACGCTTGAAAAGATTTCTAATGGACATTTTGCTTCTCATAAAATGCCACATATTTGTTACAATACTTTTAAATGAATCAGCCATTTGTCTGAAACTGCAGGATTGCATGACTACACAAACATCCCTCTTATTTAAATTTACTTGCTGTGCTTTTAAGTACATTTCACAGTGATTGTCTAAATACAATATTCAGATAATAATACATATATCTTTACCGTACAAGATTTAGAAAACTGCACGACCATTGTAATATATATGAGGCTATGTTCGTAAAAATGAATAGACTAAGCAGCTTTGCTACTTGGCTCTTGGCGCTCTTTTGAGTATGTGCAAAAACAGATGGGTACCTTGATGAATGAGTGGTTTGTATCAAACGTTTGGAAACCTGTGACATCTAATGTTGCACTTTATGTACCTCAGTTAACCAACTCACTGTAGATTCAGGCTGTTAGTCAGTAAATATTTTCACGTTGAAAGAAAAAGAAGAACAAGACTGATTGAAAAACAAACTCATTGCCGTGAGAAACAGCTTAGGAAAGTCAATTAAAAACATATGGATGTCTCACGCCAATACAAGGATTGCGATGATTATCATCACTGTGATTATGTCAACGGCAGTGATAATGTTAAAGTCAATGGGCTGGTTGTTAAGCCCAAAGAGGATGACTCTGAATAGAGGAAGCATCACTCAGTGAACACTGTGAAGCGTGCACGATGCTTTTGGAGACTTACAGAAATCATTGACGGCGAAAAGCCCATTTCAGATTTGTCTTTATCTTTTGTGCTTCCGTCAGTCGATTCTAAGTGTGTCACTCTGCCTCTGTTGTTGTGTGTGGAACAGTAGGGGCAGCTACAAGTAGTCAGGTGCATAGAAAGACGTGCACTGATGACAAACTTATCAGAGGTGAGCAGTTTGGAAAGTCGTCAGCAACCGTGCAGCGTGCCTGGTTATTGGCAGCAATGCTGTTTGTATCCATCACGTCAGCACAGCTCCAGAGTTCACGCTGCTTCGGTGTGTCGCTGGGTTTGAGTTTAAAAAGACTTGCATGTTCTGGAAAGCATCTTGATGTGTAGAGTGATGATCGTGTAGCGACCGATCTCGCTTCACCGCCTACTGTCTGGTAAAGGTAGCGAGAGATGTGTGTTAGTGCATACGCAGCCAGCACTCACACAATGATTTGGATGAGTATTTGGATAATACGTCTATGAAGGTCATACGCGTGTGTGTGTGTGTGTGTGTGTGTGTGTGTGTGTTCTTGTGTGTGTGTGTGTGTGTGTGTGTTCTTGTGTGTGTGTGTGTGTGTGTGTTCTTGTGTGTGTGTGTGTGTGTGTGTGTGTGTGTGTGTGTCCACAGGAGAGAGGGGAAAAAAAGTGGTGTAACAGGATGGGGAGGAGGGTGTCTCCCTGGGTGACACAGTCCCACCGAGACCCAATCTGTTCACTTCAGGGACAGCGAGCCTCGTGGAGGAAGGGGGAGACACCACTATCAAAATTACAAAGTACTAACTAACACATTTCTATTTTAAAATAAATAAAATAGTAAAAAAAATCCTAATGCTGGACCAATATTTCCTAACACCTGACCTACAACTAGAGGGCAAATGAGGGTGAAGTAATTTGGGCTGAAATGAGGAAATAAACGTGGTTTACATGCAGCCCAATGGAGGATCAATCAGCGCACAGATGTGGACAAATAATGACCAGGGTGTCTGGCGTTATATAATATTTTCACCGTCAACCTCCGCCGCTGTCTCTCTCTCTCTCAGTCTCTCTCATCCTCTTATGAGAGGATTACGCAGAGCGCTCTGTGAATTGGTGAATTTAATATACACCGTAAAAAAATATTTTAAAAAATCCCAGGTCACCAACCAGCATGTGAGAGTCACTGTTATTTTGTCATAGCTGATATATTGTTGTAAAATCACAAATTAGGCAGAATGTTTAAAGATAAGGGGAGGAAGAGTTGCCGGAGATTTTTTTGGTGGGCTGCGGGCAGATCTTTCAATCTCTGTTCACCTCCGTACAATGATGATCCATCATACAAGCTGTAAATTAAGGGAGTGTCACGTTAAATATGAATAAACAATCTCAACAATGGTTGATATGGACAATTCAAAACTTACTAAAGGTGGAATGCAGTCATAATTTTCTTTTACTGAAGATATTCTAATAAGATACGGGAACAGGATCATCGAGTTCAAATCTAGTGTTTAGGGGCGATGACGTCCTGAATCACTTTGATTGACCTTGTCAGGTTCCCCTTTGCACATTTCAGATTTGTATCCAGTTGTTGTCTTGAAGGTGGAACTTTGCGTCTCTGCTCAGGTGAAAGGTTCGGACAGTTGCTCCGTTTGAGGTGTGATAAGTTCCCTGAGTCTACACTGAGCCCGTTACTGTTGTAATTATGATATTTCAGAGGGCCCGAGCTCGCGGGGCTCCTGCCTGCTCGTGCTCTCTGGCTCATTAATCGTTGCCATCTGAGAACAATCACACTCTCCCCCCCTACATGCTAACAAGAGCAGCTCCTATCACCTGAGTGGAGGCTCGCAGTACTGTGAGTCTCGCACGAAGGCAAAACGCAAAAGGGACAACTCTTCTTTTCTCTGCGTATCTCATTCTCCTCCTTGCTCAGGACCATTTCTGGGGGTTTTTTTACAGACCAGTGTAGTTATGACGCTGGTAGGTAGACATAGTGACAAATGCAGAATTATGTCCTACATTACCACCTCAAATCAGAAGACGGAGACCCTGATCTAGTGAGCTATTTTGGGGCACTTACACACACACACACACACACACACACGCTGAGGCAAGATTGCCCTTTAGCGGGAAGCATCCGTAATTAACAGCAATTTCTGCTGTGGGCTCGTCTCGTTAGCTGGTAGCATATGTGTCGGTGTCGGGCTGCAATCTGTCCTGAGGTTTTAATGAGGATCCTCCTGCAGGACTCACCAGCTCTGAAGTACTGCGCTCCACTCAGGGGGCCGATCGGAGCATTTGTTTGGTGCAAAGGGGACAGCGATGTGAGCCCGGCCGACTAACTGGCTGCAAAGTCATCTCTCTGTTACGCGTACTTAAAGCATCGTGGCACTCGTGCCGAAATCTCCAAGTCCAGAGGCCGATGCAACGCCTTTCAAAACCTCAAACAAGTCAAACGACTCATACGACGAACTACTGCGTTGAGTAAAATACGACCAGATAGACCGTTTCCTAAAGTAGCGCCTCTACCGGTGACAAGAGGTACGCCTCAAATACTTTTCGCCTCAGAGCATTGCGGGGTTACCTGGAAGAGAATCAGCACGGTTACTTTACAGAATAGAAGCAAATCCATTGAAATACACAAACTTGACGGACTTACCAGGCCTACGGTACGTCTACCGGTGACCTCTAGCGGCCCTGCACAAATTGACCGCTAGAGATCTGCGGTCTTCAAAGCAACCACATAGTTCGTAATAAGCTGCTTGAAAAATTACATATCAGGTCATGGAGGACAGTCTCCAAATATCATGTGCCTGCATGTGCTGCAGCAGTAACAAAAACTCAGTAGAGCGCATACCTCCGCCAAGGCCGAACAATCATGACATGATTGTCTAGTTCATGTGGTAGAAATATAAAAGAAAAAAGGAAGTTGTCTGATTACCTAGATTATTTTTTTTGTTATAAAACAGAAGAGAAAATAAAGAGAAATAAAAATAAAGAGAAATAAACTCAACACAGTATTATAGATCCGCACAAAATGTGTCAACAGTGACAGTTAAACAATCATAAACTAAAAATTGTTTGAACAAATCATTTTAAGAAATCTGAAAATATCCCTGATTTTTTTAAATACCAAAATCAGTGCATTATTCTGTGAAAAATTCACGAAAATTTTAAAGAGAGTTAAAAAAGACATTCCTGGATCTTCCCCTTCAGCCACATCCACAGCTAAATTGAATGGGTTCTTCCCGGGCCAAGGGCCCGTCCCTCCACCAAGTTTGGTGGAAATCATTTCAGTAGCTTTATACATAATCCTGCTAAAAAATAAACCAACAAATAAACAGAGGTAAAAAGGAAGAGAAAGAGGACTTTTGGTGACACCAGTAAATCAGTCAAATGGGTAATTTTAAATTTGAAAAATCCCACCAAAAGAGAAACAAAAATAGATATTTAACAAACAGTTTGTATAAATTCAAAAAAGACAATTGTGTGAAAGTGAATGTAATGTGATTTACAAAAACATAAATCATAGTCTAGCGTGAACTCAACAGTGTGTCGTGATATGAGGGAGAAGCATGAGCCAGGCCCACTGCTAGTCTGTCCTTCCATATTCATTTCCGGAAGTAAATCATTTTTGTAATCCTAATCTGAATGTTGTAACAGATTAAGAGAGAGAGAGGAGGGGAGAGAGAGAGAGGATGCAGCCTCTCTAATCTCTTACAAATTCAAAATCATTGCCTTACAAAGAGTAACTGTTCTGTTGTCCTGTACGTCTTACTAGAGAAATACAATCTCATGATGGACCAAGGTTTTTTTTTAACGATCATTTTCCTGGCATATCTTTGTTTGTGATGTCATATATCGACTGATGGCATGAATGTATAAAGAGATTATGCAGAATCTGCGGCGTGGAAATGGGGGAGGGAGAGGAATCATAACTAAGAAATGAAACGACTGCACGGATGAATCGGTGCACATGCAGAGGAGCAGACAGACGAGCCAACAGATAGATGGATAGTGACAGATCATAGTGTAAAAGCTAGCGTTAATTATTTATACCACCCAAAAACACATCAATAATTAACCAGTGTCAGAGTCTGACTTGTCTTGTGTGTGAATAAGTTATTCTGTAGTTTCAGTGCGATGAGGGCCTGAGAGAGAGAGAGGAACCGTCTGATGAATGTTTCCTTGAAAAAACAGAGGAGCGTTCAACGCCGTAAACACTTGTTTTTTGGGAAACGTGTTGAAGCTCATAAGTGAAACGCCTTTTTAAAAATGCAGTGATCCTCATCACGTGGAACAAATCCTTGTGGTGATTGTGCTTTTTTTTCTGAGCATGATTCTCCAGCTCACTGACTAACTGGATTAGTCCGACAGAAAGTGGACTGCTGACACACGGATGCACTTCACTGTGAATTTACAGGGATACAAAAAAGCTCATGTAAAAAAAGGATATATGTATATATATATATATGTATATATATGTATATATATGTATTTACATATATATACACACTAAGGAATGTTGCGATGTGTCTTATTTAATTTAGAAACCTGTATGGGCAGATACATGCATGTGTGTGTGTATTGTTGAGAGAAAGGAGGTTGTAATACACAGATGGTCGCTCTCCTGACTTCTCTGTTTGACTCTGTTTGAAAAAAAAGTGACACTCACCATTTGACAAAAATGGCCTTGCACATACTAGTAACGGGCAATAGCCTGTAATAACAACACTTTTTGTTTACTCCTCAGAAAAATAAGGAATGATTTAAATAATTAAAAAAGGGAAACACAGGAGGCCCTTGGTTGATAAAAAAAAACATTTTAGACGCAAGCAATGAAAGTGTGTGCAACAGAATAGATGTCTTTTTTTTTAATGCAAGGCTTCAAATATTGATTACACTCTCTTGATAATCTTTGTGAATTGGAAACCTGTAAATGCTTCTGCAATTCTACAAAAAAAAAGAAATCATGCCTCTGTTGTCATGTGTCTGTACACTCACACGCCGTCTGAATAACCTGTCAGTGTTAACGCGCAGGGCCTGTCCGTTCGGTCGCACTGTGGTCAGATGTGCGTCTCCAGAGACCTCCTTGTTTGTGTCTGAGGGGGGGGGACATCTTGAACGGCACCAGGATGGCAGCGGGTCCCGGGCGTCCTGAAGGAGAGGACACTGGGGGAATGTGCTGTCTCTGAGCTAACGCTGGTCCTCGTCCAGTGACAGCTGCTTCCACACACTGGGACACGCTGAGTCAGACACGACCCCCACATGGTGCTTGTTCCCCACACGGAGGTGTTTGTGTTTGCGTGTGTGTATCTGTGAGAGAGAGCGCGTATATATAATCTCTGCAGTAAAATACACGCATGATGAGGAAGAGGATACTCCAAAAATATGTGAGGCTACAGGTGAAAGTTGCTCTTTACGGTGACATGCAGAGAGCCATGTGGTGTCGGAGGGATGTACAGAAAAGAGAAAGAAAGAGGAGACTGAGACTCTTTTTCCCATAGTGTTTCCATCTTTTTAAGCTTTTTTATCCACCTGAATCAGAAATGTTTCCAATACCCCGAGGAAATCACCATCAGAGCCACTGTTTACAAGTTATGCAAGTTTTTGTCCCTAATGGAGGTATCACCTCACTGTCACCTCTCCCTCTTTTGCCAGTCTAACATTTTTCCAGAGCCTATGTCTTTAGTGTTTTTTACGGGAGAGCAGATCATCATCAGTCAGCCTGTAAATATGTCAGAAAAGATACATACTAACATATGTACTACCTCTTTTCGGTCCGTTACTGAACATTTCCTGTTGTATTGTTGTTCAAACTTGCTGAGCTTTATCTTAAATTGCAAACTGGGCAGCATAATGGAATTATGTCTCCGTATAATTTTCTTTTTTTACATGTCCCTCAATGTTTAGATTGACTCTCTGTATGTCTCCCTGCAGGCTGATTGAGAAGCGGCAGCCCAATGGAGAAACCATTGAGTTGTCGGCGGAGGGCCGTCCTGAGCTGATGGAGGAGAAAGAGCTGCCGGTGGTGGACTGCACCTGCTTCGGTTTGCCCAGGCGGTACATCATCGCCATCCTGTCTGGCCTGGGGTTCTGCATCTCCTTTGGCATCCGTTGCAACCTGGGCGTGGCCATCGTAAGCATGGTCAATGACCACACCGTCTACAAAGGCAACAAGGAAGTACTCGTGGTAAGAGGCACTAATGTGTTTGCTTGGTTAGGCAAGTGTCACATAATATATTTCGCTCTTTATGAAGTGGTTTAGGGGTTTTTTCAGGACCTAATTAATGTCAGTAAATGTTATTTATACTGACTCAGAGGTGGGTCTCCAATGACGTTTGGTCGCTGTTCTGATGACTGACTGTTATTTCAAATTTAATTGTCCAAGACATGAACATATTTTCTTTCTCCAGGCTGCACAGTTCTCCTGGGACCCTGAGACAGTGGGGATGATCCATGGCTCCTTCTTCTGGGGCTACATCGTCACACAGATCCCGGGTGGCTTTATATGTCAAAAATTTGCAGCCAACAGGTGAATATCTTCAAATTTACAATATCTTCTCCAATGTGGATCCTATTACAATCTAGCTTGCTATATAAGTTGGTTGACTGAGTAATGGGTAATTTTTTAATGCCATAAAAAATATAAATATTGGCATCAGTTCCCAGGAGTTAATCAGCATCAAATCACACTAAAAAGCACCTGTTCAACAGAAAACGATAATAATAAGGCTTGTGGACAAAACCAACCAGGCTTCATCTTTTGTTAATGCGTCTTGTGCTGCGGTTGTTACTATTGAATATTTGATCTGAGGCAGCTTGTTTGTTTTGTGTGTTCAAGAGTGTTCGGCTTTGCCATAGTGGCCACCTCCACCCTCAACATGCTGATTCCATCTGCCGCTCGCTGCCATTACAGCTGCGTCATACTGGTCAGGATATGCCAGGGCCTTGTTGAGGTACAGCGTGTTCCGGTGTGCACATCTCTTTAACGGACTGTGTGTTAACAGACTGTAGACGAGTGTTTCCCTGCCTGTATTTTGTCCTTCAGGGCGTATCATACCCAGCCTGCCACGGGATCTGGGCCAAGTGGGCGCCACCGCTGGAGAGAAGTCGATTAGCCACAACAGCCTTTTGTGGTAACGATTCAACATCCTGTCGACACATTTACCCAGAATTCAATATCTGTGAATCAAAACACTAAAACTAAGTTGATCGGCTGTTTGATTCCTTCACAGGTTCCTATGCAGGGGCTGTGGTGGCCATGCCTTTAGCTGGGATACTGGTGCAATACACAGGGTGGCCTTCAGTATTTTACGTCTATGGTTAGTATGCCTATTCTGAATATGTATCAGGTTACTGCAGTACTATGATGATTCATCTAACATCAATAATACAAATGCTGATGCTCAAAATCAAGACTGAATGGTGTTGCTTTCTTGAGAACCTCAAATACTTAATAATAAGTGTAAATTGTGGTGCTTGTTACATTTTGAGCTTTGTAATGCCAAGTCTTTTTCTACATTTCCATAAAGATACACTGATTTACATAAAGCCTTTATGAACCCAACACAGCTGAGCCTCTCAACCTTAACACCAACCTGGAAGGAAGGTTGTGTCGCTCTTTTTCATTTTCTCTCTCGCTGCTGTTACCTTTAACTCGTCCTCTCTCTTTCTGCTCCTGTGTGTGTGTGTGGGTGGGTGTGTGTGTGTGTGTGTCTATGTTTTGCTTCCTCTCTCTCTTTCTCTCCCAGGCAGCTTTGGGATATTCTGGTATTTGTTCTGGATTCTGGTGTCATATGAGAGTCCTGCAGCGCATCCCACCATCACGCCAGAGGAGAGGAAGTACATCGAAGATGCGATTGGAGAGTCGGCGTCGTTTCTCAATCCTCTCCATGTACGGCACTGAATGACGTTCATGCGTTGCCTCGCAGTCGAACACGAAAAAGCTCTTAGACCTACACACAAAAACACATCGTGCAGATGTACACACACACACACTCACACACACACACACACACACACACACACACACACAATCAGCTGAGTCTGTAGTTCAGTGGACACAGGTAATAACTTACTGCTTTTGTTGGCAGAAATTTAAAACCCCATGGAGACATTTCTTCACCTCCATGCCAGTCTATGCCATCATTGTGGCCAACTTCTGCAGGAGCTGGACCTTCTACCTGCTGCTCATCAGCCAGCCGGCCTACTTTGAAGAAGTCTTTGGCTTTGAGATCAGCAAGGTGAGACCACATCAACCACATGTGTACTGTAGTTTAAAAACTATAACAGAAGCTGTAGAGACTGTATTTACGCTGCACCCTGGCTGAAATGACTCCAAAACGCATTGGACAGATTTCCACCAAACTTGTTGGAATATTACTTGGGAGGGTATTTTGGTCAAAGGTCAAAGGTCAAAGTATCTCTGCAACCCCTATAGGAAAATAGACATGACCTTCAGCTTACATAGATCGAAAAATTATTTATCATCATACGGTAGGAAGTCATTATTGACATTATATGTGTTTAAGTTAATTTGAAAAGCTCTAGGGAGATTGCGCTGCACTGTTTTTGCTTTTGAGTTGCGTTTGCCAAAGCTCTAAAAATAGAAGTGGCAAGTGCAGTTATGGCCCGTGGTCTGAAAAGTTTCCGCATGTAGAACTGGGGACGTCCACATGTTGATCATTAACTATAAGGATAACTATGAATTTGAGCAGGAACAGGGACTTTAATAGTTATTTCAACTTCCGTCCTCCCATTGTTTCTAATCCTCTCGTAATGTAAATACTAACCTTATCTCTCTGTCCCTCTGTCTTTTCAGGTGGGCATGGTGTCAGCGTTGCCACATCTGGTGATGACAATCATCGTGCCTGTAGGAGGCCAGTTGGCAGACTACCTGAGGACCCACAACCTGATGTCCACCACCAATGTCAGGAAGATGATGAACTGTGGAGGTGAGAGTTGGAGGAGGGTGAGGAGGAATACAATTCAATTTTAAATAACTCATGGCAATGTAAAACAAGAGCAGGTACCAAATAACACCTGAGCTTGTGTAAGAACATCTAATAAAACAGAACTGATAGAAAGACTGAGAAATTGTCTTGAAGGACATGTTGCATGCA